>NW_024736662.1:0-5000 GCF_018991925.1 Homarus americanus
TTCAGTAATACTTCGTTCAGTTACGTATTACTCTGGTATCTTATTAATGGTCATGTGGTGAAATTATGTAACAATGAGACACCAAGGCCATGCGACAGTGCTCATAGGCCGTAGGACAGTGCACACACAAAACACGGGATAATAACCTTTCTGTATACCAGGAGTTATAGCCAACAATGTGTACTTAACTGACGTCACTTCCCCAGCAGTAAATTTTGATCCCCATGGCACCCAACTGGAGTCAGTGTGGGTGTGGCGGGCTCTACCCAGTGACTTTTTGTACAGAAGGCTAGTACTGTACCAACTCTGCCACCACCTACACCAGGAAACACCCCTCCTCCTCCTTCGCTCCCACTGCATGGGCCATTTTCATAAAATTACATTTACATGTACAGTAAGTTGTAAAAATAAGTTACAAATTAATAAATTGACAGCAACATTAGTTCTAGTGAGAATCATTTATTTTTAACCTACAAACAACCATTTATAATAAAAGATTTTTTGTATGATTTTATTACTTTTCTGTCAACATTTAATTTTGACGTGAAAAATACATTTGCCCTATTGCAAGTGGTGTCACAAACTTAATGATCCACATTTAACGATTAGAGGATCGATTAATAGAACAAAAACCTTTTCCTTAAACACAAATCCAAATAAAAATGATGGCAGGACTGTACTGCAAACAAGAACACAACTATCACCACATTTTAATAGACGATGTTTAACAAGTGTCTCTTGTTGTGATATATTCAACGCTTTTAGTAATATTTCTACAAAGGTGTGTGTGTGTGTGTGTGTGTGTGTGTGTGTGTGTGTGGGTGGGTGTGTGTGTGTGTCTGTGTATACCAACAAAGCTTAGGGACAACATACTTCAAGACACAATAACTCTGCAGCACCTGGCGAGCTCAGTAGTGTTGGGAACTGAAAACAATCAGTCGCATGATAAGTGTACTGACCTGGGGTATTACTAGACAGTTTAATACCAAACATAAACCGAACAAAGCAAACCCTACCCTCAAACCGGTACCGTGGCAGGATAAATACCCAGTAGCGACTCTGTTCACAGCATAAATTAATATAGTCACCGCTAGAGACTGTTTCCATGATACCGTTTTCTACCCATAAAACTACATGTTATTAAGCGAACCGTTTATAATAACAAGTTTGATTCAATATTGGCGTGATGCAAATATTTATCAAGACTTATTACAAACGATCAAACCTACAAAACTTAGTGCAAATCCACAATCACTTTTTTAAATATTTTGGAGAGAATAAGCAGGACAGACAAGCAGGAATGATAACTATACCCCATCCACAGGTCCAGGCGGTAATCACAGAACAACTTCTACTCCATCAGGATTTATCAGAAGTGTGATGGTTCCTATTTAGGTTATATTTGTTAAGGTGATGCACAACTTTTATATTATCTCTGTCTGGAAGTAAGTTGTAACATCTTTCTTCATGGTTTTATTTATTTATTCAGCTGTCTATACTGGTCCCAGTTTGTGTTAACGTGAAAGTATACAACTGTGTGTGTGTGTGTGTGTGTGTGTGTGTGTGTGTGTGTGTGTGTGTGTGTGTGTGTGTGTGTGTGTGTGTGTGTGTGTGTGTGTGTGTGTGTGTGTAGGCATTAACAATTTTTGTAAGCTGAAAGTCTTCTCTTTACTCTTATTTTTCACAACACTTCGTAAATATGTTTTTTCTGTGTATACTACTAGGATGGGATATATCTGAACTGACAGTGCCCTTTAATAACGTTACTAGAAAATGTTGCAGTCATATAACTCGTTAACAACTATCTATTAATACTTGTTTAAATCAGTCATTCTCAGAACATTTAATTAAATATCCAGTTGTAGGCGGGAAAATGTTATATCTTACTTACTCTCTTATCAAATATTTCGTCTATGTCGATAAATTCCAGGAACTTATTAATTTATTCTACCTATTATTTTTTTTCTGAATGCTGATTAATATTTTCATCTTTGCTATACAACAGTGGAGAAAACGTCACTTTATCTTCAGTAAGTTGTTAAAATATTATCTTTTTCTACCAGCGTGAACGACTAACCTTCCGACCCGCCTCAGGTGATGCTGCTTATAGCCACCACTTGGTTACCCTCCTGCCTCAGTGTCTTCCCATATCACACATGTTTTGTCCTACTCTCATACCATAAAATAACTCTCTATGAGGAAAAAGCCAGGCGAAGGTTCGTCTGGCGTAGATTTTCATCCATATATCATTCTTGAATGTGGGAAGACATACCTGTGTTCTTTGCGGTTTGTTGTAACCGTATCATTATGATACAAGCTAGATTATTTTGAAACAATGTCCGCTTAGGTACATGACGTTCCTGATATGGCCCTAAAAAACTGTAAATTAACCGGATGTACTGTACGTTAAAGGCATTGACCATGTTTTTTTTCCATTTTTAGCCACATATTTGTCCAACTCTTCCTTTTCTCTCTCTGTCTCTCCTCCAGGCGGGTGGGCCCTTCGTATGAAGAATTTCGAGTACCACTCCACGTGCCCTGAGCATCAGGTGTGAATTCGACCTGCAGGCGAACTCTACTCCGTCAAATGGTACAAAGGCGGCAGGAGTTCTTCGCCACGTGCCCAACGAGAAGCCCATACAGGACTACCAGGTCACCGGCGCTGACGTTGATGAGCACTGAGTGCACAACTGGATGGGGGTAGTGATGTGATGCTATGTGAGGGGTGGTTTGTTACGCTGCCTTAATGGGGGTAGTGATGTGATGCTATGTAGGGGGTGGTTTTGTTACGCTGCCTTAATGGAGGTAGTGATGTGATCTAAGGAGTGGAGATGTAATATTATCTTTAAGGGGATGGAAGAGATAATAAATTTGAGGAAATGTAATAGCAAAATGGGAGGGATGATAATGTAATACTACTTTGAAGGGAGTAGTAATGTAATACTGATTTAAAGGCAGGTAATATAATCCTTGTTATTGTTAAGGGTTGTGAATATTACACTAGATATAAGTTGTTATTGCGATGTTATAAGGATGTTGACATTTAAAGGGATGTACCGAAGACTTGCTTGATGTTGGTGAATGTTATGCGTCTGTGTTTAGTGGATGTTACGCTGATGTTTTGATACGACTTGTGTATGTAAGGCGAGTTTGTGGACAGTTTTGTGATATGATGAGAGGAAAGTGGAGGGAGGACTTTGGCCCTAGAGACGGTAAGGGAGTTTTTGGTGTTCTCTTGTTCGGCTTGAGTATTTATCTTTCTTCTGCCCTCCTCTCTGTCGTCCTTCTTCTTCTAAGGAAATATCTAACTCCAAATTCAACCCTGGAAACAGAAAATCAACCAAAGATAACATCAGATACGATAGAAAAAAATGACGTAAGAAAATATACAATAAACAAATTACATACATAACCAACATAATAAATCTAATATATAATTTGCATCCTAAGATTATTATCAATGATTATACATTATCTACCAGGAAATTATATCCATACTTAGACATATTATAGTTATTTCCGAAATGGATTGAAAATAGAAATGAATAATATAAATAAATGATGAAATTATACAGTTTTATTGATGTCTTCTCAGCTTTGTCAGGACCCAAGAGGCAAAAAAACAAAAATAATAATAAAAAAAAAAAGTGACTCGATAGGACGAAGGTTATGACAATCAGTAATATTTGATTTGCTTTGTACATGGTATTGATAAATCGATTGTGTTGGTATACTGGCCCGTGTGGTAACGCCTTGAGGAAGAGTGACGAGTTGCTGAAGAAAATATTTACTGTGTACAAAAAGAATTCTTAACCACAACGTCCATTAGCAGGGCAGATTGGCAGAGGTGTTTTTAGTATTATTATTGTTAATATTATTATCATTATTATTATTATTATTAAAAATTCCATACTTGAATATTATATTATTTTTATTGTGTTGTTACCATTGTTATTAACTATTATTATTATTCGTATAATTATTAACAATTGCGTTAATTATATAAGTCAAACTAGAAAAGGGAGAAGGTCTACTGTATGGTAGTCAAACGAGCATCATTCTAAGGAGGTCAAGCGAGAATCCCAAACAGAGAAATTATGAGACGCTAAAAGACAATATTACTCTATATTGAAATGAACTTATTAACAAAAAGTCACATAAAAATAATTCTAAAATATATGATAAAAAAGTTCCAGTCACACACATTGTTGAGTAAAAGTCGCCCCAAAAGAAAAGTTGCGTCATGCGATGTTTAATGAAAACAGTAATAGACCAATTGAAGAAAATATTGCGATGCTAAGAATAAGAATATCTATAGTAATGACTTATGAAGGAAAATATTGATAAAAAAAAAAAAAAAATAACAATAAAAAATACAAAGAACAAGTAAATCCCGTTGAAAAAGTACTGAAATTATTGACAAAAGTAAAAAAAATCCCAAAAGGAAGTTCACTGAAAAAAAAACAGATTTTTTTTTAAAGAATAAGAGAAATACATAAATTATAATCACAACATGACGTAGTTGATCCACAGAGTTTCAAATTAATAAAAGTAATAAACCAAAATAACAAAAATATCGATCTAGTCGGTGAAACGGAAAGAGACATGAATGAAATAAAATATAAATAATAATAAAAATATCCTCAAAGGAAAGCCTAAATAAAATAAATAAATAATAATAATAATAATAATCCTCAACAGAGTTCATTATCAACAAGAGGATATTATTAACATCATAAACCATCAATAATTCCGAAAATAACAATTACTATTCACAGCTGAAGTAAACAAAATTACCAGGAAAAAATCTAACTCTACTCCCTGGTACACGAGCTATCACAAGAGCCTCCCTGGACTGGAGTAGAGCAACCAAACAGGTGAGTGGGGTTCAGGCGACTTCCCCACCGCCAATCATGTGGTCAAGTAAAATAACGACGTAAACAGTGGGTGGTTGGGTGGTTGGACAGGGTGGTGAGTGGGGTGAGGGAGATGAACGGATG
>NW_024736662.1:7500-23672 GCF_018991925.1 Homarus americanus
TTAATTACCTTAATATTAAATATCCTAATACATATGTAGCTATCCTATCTGTGTTAAATTAGTTGAGCCGCAGATCTATGCGGCATTCAGTGACAGCCTCATAGTCAATATCTGCAGCAGTTGTCGGAATTGGGGCAGAAGCTCTCGTTCCCCTGAGGCAGAGCAAAGCCGACCGAAGGAGAGAAGGACAGTCGACATCTCATCCAGGCTGTAACATAACTTCTGGGCTGCTGCTTCTGTTCGAGGATCACCTCCGCGAGGCTGGCGTAGAAACATCTTGCACTTGGTCCCATCCCACCAGAGGTTGTGAACACTAGAAGAGTGAAGCTGCCTTGAGCAACGTTTTGGATTCTCCCCATATGCCCTTATCTTGTCGTTCTCGTCCTCCTATGTGCAGCATCGAGAGCTAGGTCACGGTGACATGAGGCCATGGGATAAAAACCTGATGTCGAAAAGCTCCCTGTCCCGCGTCCAGAATCCTCGAGCACTGACGTCCACACGGCTTCGTTAGATGTGTTTGAAGTCCTGTGTTGGAAGATCTCGCCATCCAGTGGAAGAGTGCTGTTCTACTACTACTACTACTACTACTACTTTTTTTTTTTTTTTTTTTAACGTGGCCCAGCCTCCCCCAATAGCCACACCTTCGCCACCATTTATTTACCTTAATATTAAATATCCTAATACATAAGAAGCTATCCTATCTGTGTTAAATTAGTTGAGCCGCAGATCTATGCTGCATTCAGTGACTGTAGCCTCATAGTCAATATCTGCAGCAGTTGTTGGAGTAAGGGCAGAAGCTCTCGTTCCCCTGAGGCAGAGCAAAGCCGACCGAAGGAGAGAGAAGGACAGTCGACATCTCATCCAGGCTGTAACATAACTTCTGGGCTGCTGCTTCTGTTCGGAGATCAACTCCGCGAGTCTGGCATAGAAACATCTTGCACTTGGGCCCATCCCACCAGAGGTTGTGAACACTAGAGGAGTGAAGCTGCCTTGATCAACGTTTTGAATTCTCTCCCCATATGCCCTTCTCTTGTCGTTCTCGTTCCTCCTATGTGCAGCATCGAGAGCTAGGTTACGGTGACAAGCGGCCATGGGATCAAAAATCCTGATGTCGAAGAAAGCTCGCTGTCCCCGCGTCCAGAATCCTCGAGCACTGACGTCCACACGGGCTTCGTTAGATGTGTTTGAAGTCCTGTGTTGGAAGATCTCGCCATCCAATGGAAGGAGGGTCGGTTCTACAATGACGTCCCGGCAGATTTCCTTCAACATATTTGCTGTGAGATCCCTTACCTCGTCATGCCTCATGCATATGAAGCCCCCCTTCTTGCAGACCATGGCGTGATCGCCATCATAGGAAGAGCCACACACGCATTGGGAGGGCAAACCATCTACTGGCCAACCGTACCTTAGAGCAATGGCATCTGTAAATTCTTGTTTGTTAAGGCTGAAACCATTTGCCCTTATCGGTAATGTAGTTAACCAGTTCGAGGCGCCCACCTCCTGCGCTATAGCTACTTTTTTGTCAAATTTTCTGGAACCTGCAGCAATCGTTGCTGCAACATGTCATTTTGGCAGTGCTGCCGATCTGCTGTAATGGACCTACGGATCTTATTTACTTGGCTGGTGTCCACTTCCCCTGTTGCATTCTGGGCTATTATGTGGTCAGTGAGGGCTGCCGTGAGCTTAAGTGAATTTTGATGTTCAGTGTCAGCAATCTCCTCTGGATTAGTTAGTCCCATCCCTCCCAGTCTTGGTGGAAGTGCAAGAAGTGTTCTTTCTGCTACTACTACTATTACTACTACTACTACTACTACTACTAATACTACTACTACTACTACTACTACTACTACTACTACTAATAATAATAATAATAATAATAATAATAATAATAATAATAATAAAAATACTACTACTACTACTACTAATAATAATAATAATAGTAATAAAAATACTACTACTACTACTACTACTACTACTACTAATAATAATAATAATAATAATAATAACAGTAACAGTGTTCCTTTACTTGCTACTTTTCCCGCCCTCCATATCACAAAAACATTTATAAAAACAATATTATTCCTTGTCTGTTGTGGTCCAAATCTACAAAGGATGTCAGGATCCTGTCGTTTCCCTCACTGTGTCCCTCTCCCCTCTCACTGTGTCCCTCTCCTCTCACTGTGTCTCCCCTCACTGTGTCCCTCTCCTTCACTGTCCCTCTCCTTCCTGTGTCCCTCTCCTCTCACTGTGTCCCTCTCCCCTCACTGTGTCCCTCTCCCTCTCACTGTGTCCCTCTCCCCACTGTGTCCCTCCCCTCACTGTGTCCCTCTCCCCTCACTGTGTCCCTCTCCCCTCACTGTGTCCCTCCCCCACTGTGTCCCTCTCCCCCACTGTGTCCCTCCTCCCCCACTGTGTCCCTCTCCCTCACCAGGTCCCTCCCCACAGTGTCCCCCCACTGTGTCCCTCTCCTCTACTGTGTCCTCCCACTGTGTCCCTCCCCCTCACCATGTCCCTCTCCCCCACCATGTCCTCCACATCTCTTCTCCTTCCTCACCACTTCCCCCCCTCACCACCGTCCCTCTTCTTGCCTCTAATCGCCTTACACTTCTCCTTCCTGCCTTTATCCTGTCTTCCTCCAAAATACTTGTTTGCCTCTCTGCACTCATCCTCCTGCCAGCCAATATTGTTCCTTGCCAATATACGCGATTCCTCCCCACCAATATTCCTTCCCATCAATATTCTTCTACCATCTTCCTCCCCACCAATATTCCTCCCCACCAATATTCATCCCCATCAATATTCCTTCCCATCAATATTCTCACCATCTTCCTCCCCACCAATATTCCCTCCCACCAATATTCCTCCCCATTAATATTCTCCCTACCATCTTCCTCCCCACCAATATTCCTCCCCATCAATATTCTCCCTACCATCTTCCTCCCCACCAATATTTCTTCCCATCAATATTCTTCCTACCATCTTCCTCCCACCAATATTCCCCATCAATATTCCTCCCCATCAATATTCTCCCTACCATCTTCTCCCACCAATATTCCTCTCCACCACTATTCCCCCTACCATCTTCCTCACCGCAAATATACCTCTTGGTAATATTCCTTCTTTATTTATTATCTTTTTATCTTCCCTATTCCATCTTTATCACACCTTCTCATTCCCCATCTGTTCATTTTGTTTCTCTTCCACCCCTTGTCTTCCTAAACTTCCCATGTCTTCTACTTCTCATCCTCTCATGTTCTTCTACCCCCTCCACAAACTCTTTCTCCCCAGTTTTCTCCCCTCGTATGTACTCAATTCTCCCCATTTCTCTCCCTTCTTATCAACACCCTTCCTTTCCTCTTCTCCTCCAATCTTCCACATTTCTCCTTTCTCTTCCATAGCCTAAAAAATCCTCTTCTTCTCATCTTCACGTCTTTCCTCCTTTCCCTCTTTCTCCCAATCCTCTACGCACTTCTACCCTCTTCACCTTTCGCACCCTTCCTTTCCTCCCCATCCCTCTTCTCTCCGCCTTTAACATATGACACCTCTCCCATTTTACACTGATCGTAAAGAAAACGATATGTACTGGAACAAGCCTATTATAGTAGAAGATTTACTGTGAACAACACCGTGGCAGAGGGAGGGAGAGAGGATTGAGGATTGAGGGAATGAGGGTGGGGGAAGGTTGGTGGAGGAGGAAAGGGAGGGAGGAGGTGGGATGGAGGTTGGTGGAGGAGGGAAAGGGAGGGAGGAGGGTGATGGAAGGTTAGGAGGGAGGAAAAGGGAGGAGAAAGTGGGATGGAAGGTTGGTGTGAGGGGAGGAAAAGGTAGGGAGGGTGGGGTGGTGTGAGGGAGGGAAAGGAGGGAGGAGGGGTGGGATGTAAGGTTGGTGGGGAGGAAAAGGAGGGAGGGTATGTAGGGAGGGATTTAGGGAGGAGGTGTGTGGAGTGGGAGGACAGTCTTTATCTCCCAGGGTGTCGTACTGCCGGAGAGGGGGAGGCATTCAGGTGTTGATGTAGTACAGCATTCCTTCGTCAGGTGGGTTTAGGGGCTGGGAGAGACGATGATGGTAGAGGTAGAAGTGTGGGGAGGTGGTGACTGTGGTGAGAGTGAGCTTTTTGTAGTAGTAATGTAGTGGTATTAGTAGTAGTAACAATAGTAGTAGTAGACGACAATAGTAGTAAACGTAGTAAAAAAACAAAGGTAACTGCGGCTGTTTTAGTCTCAGTGGCAAAAGATGTTGGGGTAAAGGCGCCAAGGGAAGGTTGTGAAGGAGGTGAGGATAACAATGTACAGGGTCAACCAGGCTCACCTCCCACGGGCCCCAGATAAAACTCTGTGTCGACCCTCAGATGGAAAAATAAATATTTGGGCAACGATATTGAATAACCTTTTAGCGTGTTAAAGGTTTGTTGTTCTGTGAGGAAAGTCCTCTTTGTGTGTGTGTGTGTGTACTGGGATACAGTAAACATGTCTTTATAAGTCCTGTATACGTCCATAAACATGTCTGTGTACGTAAATCTATGTACGTCTATGGTGACAATATCTTCACGACTCAGCAGGTGAAGGTAAAGAATTAGTCAGAATAAAAAAGATAGCAAGGAATAGTTTCATGAATCATTTTCATCCAAATTACAGTTCACTCTGTAATTCTCCCACAGAAGAATGCGGTACAAACACCTTCTCTCCAACAGCGCAAATATAACCTAACAGACGGATTCCTAACTCTTACATATTTTATCATCATCTTGTAAAATAAAAAATAAATAAATAAAAAACACAAAGAAAATGAAAATAAAATAAAATAATCTCTAAAATGCATACGAGGATAATTTTCTTGATTATTATGTTCATTAATTAGAAAATATATAAATGTACAGATAAATAGATATATGACTTAATCAATGACTTAGAGTAAATACATAAAAGATATATCTGTATATTTCTTCTTCACTGAGGTGTATGTGGTATGGAACTATGTGTATAGATTGTATTAATAACACTACATTACAGGTAGATTCAAATTAAATAGGTATTGTATTTTTTCTGCTATTTGATAATTGTAAATACAATTTAATTAACATAATCTTTATACATAAAAAAAAACTTAGGAAATTTATTCAGTGTATTTTTGTTAATTACTTCATAAGTATGAATAATTCTCTATTATCTTCCATAATTATCTTATTTGGACATCCACTACCTTTCCTTATATCAAACACTAATTAAGACATTTCATTAATTGAATTTTCCTCATTGACTAATAAATTACCTAAGAATATTTATTTTATTTTTAATTAAGACATTTTAATAATAATTCCCTTATCAAATTAATTTATTAAGACATTTAATAACTCATATAATATAACTATACAGTATAAGGTCATTGTGGGTAATATATCGTGTAAGTTATATAAGATTTAGCTATATAACATAATTAAGATATAGCTTCCTTATTGTGGTCGATTAAGACATAACAGAGAGAGAGAGAGAGAGAGAGAGAGAGAGAGGAGAGAGAGAGAGAGAGAGAGAGAGAGAGAGAGAGAGAGAGAGAGAGAGAGAGAGAGAGAGAGAGAGAGAGAGAGAGAGAGAGAGAGAGAGAGAGAGAGAGAGCAAAGGAGGAAGATCAGTGAACCTGTCCCTCACCAACAGTGAACTATAACACAAAATTGGGAATATTCTTTAATCACCTGAAGAATACCCCCTCCCAAACTTATTTCACCTAATATTAATCATCCTAATGCTAACCTAACCTAACCTAACCTAACCTAACCTAATGTAACCTTATCTTTGTAGTATACTTAACTTAACCAACCCTAACAGTACTTAATTTATGCTAATGAACCGTAACCTAACTTAACTAACTTAACTAGTTTTATTAACTTAACTAACCTACTACCCCTGACCAAACTTAGACTAAAAACCTAACCTAACCTAATTACGCTAACCTTACCAAACTTAACATACGCTAAAGTAATATAAGGTAACCTAACCTAACCCCAATTCAACTCATTAACTATCACCTATTATTTCTTCCCATTAACCACCCCAATTACCCACCCTATTAACCCATTACCCATTATCCTCATTAAGTAGCCATCCTCAATATCCATCTCCCATTAACTCATCCCATTATCCAACCCCATTAACCATCCCAATTATCCACCCCATTAACCATCCCATCATCTAACACCCCATTAACCATCCCAATTATCCACCCCATTAACCCATTATCCCATTATAACCAACGCTGGAGGCCTAGACCCGCAGGTGATGAAGTGGCCTTGTCCCACTCTCGTGCCCATTATTACGGTGTGTGACAAGAGCGGAGGCCGTAGCTTTACGAGACGCTATAATGGGGTACTGTGTAGGGGGGGTATGTGTGAGTGTGAGAGAGAAAGATAGGTTGAACTGATGATGATGATGGATGATGATGATGATGATGATGATGATGATGATGATGATGATGATGTTGATGATGATGATGATGATGATGATGATGATGATGATGATGATGAGGATGATGATGGTGATGATGATGATGATGACGTTGATGATGATGATGTTGATGATGATGTTGATGATGATGATGATGACATGATGATGATGTTGATGATGATGATGAGATGAGGATGATGATGTTGATGATGATGATGATGATGATGGGATGATGTTGATGATGATGATGAGTTGATGATGATGATGTTGATGATGATGATGATGATGATGATGATGATGGTGATGATGATGATGATGTTGATGATGATGATGTTGATGATGATGATGATGATGATGATGATGATGGTGATGATGATGATGATGATGATGATGATGATGATGGAACAAAAAAAACGTCCATCCTGTGAATAAAATAATCACGGTAACAGGATCTAGATTATACCCTTAGGAGACGAAAATGTTGATGGAAGAGGAATGGAAATTATAGGTGAAGGCAGATGAAACAGATGGAATAGATGGAAGGACTGTAAATATATATATGGAGGAAGAACGATGAAGAGAAACAAGAAAATGAAATAAAAAATAACAGAAACTGGCATGGATTTGGGTTGGTAGATTCAAGGATTAGAGCAGAGTAAATTATGTATGGATTCACACTGTAGAGGAGGAGGAGGAAGAGGAGGTGGAAGAGGAGGAGAGGGAGGAAAGAGGAGGAGGAGAGGAGGAGGAGGAGGAGGAGGAGGAGGAGGAGGAGGAGGAGGTATTTTAGGAAGCTTGACGGGGCAAAAAGAGGAGAGAGGAAGTCGATACACGGAGAGATTTACTTATACAAGAATGAAAGAGAGAGAGAGAGAGAGAGAGAGAGAGAGAGAGAGAGAGAGAGAGAGAGAGAGAGAGAGAGAGAGAGATGTTGGAACAGAACATGAGAAAATAAGAAATAAAATTATGAACCCAAACAGTAAGGAAATGGTAACTTAAGAATTAATCAAGAATATATGGCAGTAAATAATCATAAAAAAGGATGAATGAAGAAACGAGAAGGTAAAACACACACACACACACACACACACACACACACACACACACACACACACACACACAACACACACACACACACACAAACACTGACTGACTGACTGACATACACGCACACATTAAACTGACTACATCTGACGGACGAAAGAAGACACAGACAAAAAATAAAAAAAAGATAAAGAAACAAACTAAGAAAATCTCAAAAAAAAACACTGAGATTCAAACAGATAGACAGATGGAAGAAAAATAGACAGACACCTAAGAGACAAAACATAGATAGATAGATAGATAGATAGATAGAAGAGACAGACAAAAAAACAGAGAAGTAAAAGCAAAACTAATTACCTATCAATCTTCCTAACACCAACAGGTAAAGCACACTCATTACCCATTCCAGGTGAACAATTAATGACGTCATATATGAATCAATAGCAACACTGTCACCAGCCTATAACACATGTATATAACTAAACCTTTATTGATAACACTCAGGTGTAGGATGATTGAGATTCTGTACACGTAGAATAATGGGTTAGTGTTTAAAACTTAAATAATACAATTTAGTTGATAAGCACACTTTTATGATTCGATTATGAATACTTAAATAAAAAAAAATAAATGACTTTTACACTTAAAAATCATTAATTGCATGTCTGCTACAGCTCCTTATCCAGTCTATATGCACTAGAATACAGGCTTTTATATGTACCAAAACAATGGAGAAAATAAAGTTGAAGAACAGACAGAAATCTCTACAACACGACGACAATATGACTCACCATTACGTGTCACTCCTGTTAAATTAATCATAAACAATCCTTAACAGTTGTTAATGCAAAAACAATCTCTTCAATTAGTCCAGTAAACAAACTCAATTGAAACTAAATAACAATAACATATAAATTATGTAATATACCCCTAAATATATATATATATATATATATATATATATATATATATATTTTTTTTTATGGCATCGAACTCCATATTTTGCTTAGAGCGAAGAATTCTGCAAAATAAGGGAGCGATAAGAAGTGAGAATAAATCCATAGGAACAATTTAATTCACGGAAGAAAATAGTCGTGTCGATATCAAGAATATGTACTTCCATCAATAGTATCACAGGACAGCAATGACGTATAAAGTGTGTACTTCTCCACCAATAGTATCACAGGACAGCAATGATGTCATGGAATAATAGCAGGGCTAAAATAATAAAAACAACAGTAGCCGCAAATAGATTCAACAAATAAGGATATTTATAGCATTGATCAACAAGTACGAATACACTCAACAACAACAACAGCAATAATAATAATAATCTGTTTAACAACGAGGGTATATTGATAACACAATAATATTAATATCTAAACTACAACAATAACAACAACAGCAAACCATTATCACTACTTACTTACTACTAATAATAACATGAGGTAGCATTTAATTATACCCAGCTTTTATTATCTTCTTTACCATAATAGTCTCTTTACTCTGATATCCATTACTCTAATCCCACTTTATGACACATCCTCTCTCTCTCTCATCACTCTTATCTTCTCGTTTCGCCCTTCTCCCGCCCTCTACTCACACTCTCTCCCGATTGTTTATATATTCCCTCGTGTTCGCCAGTACTATTTTCCTTTTCTCCTTTTCTTCTTCCATAACTTAACCTTTGTTTATTTTTTTTTTTGTTTATCGTCCGTCTTCATTCTGTTCCCTTTACCTATTTACCACTGTGCATTCAGATAATCTTCCTCATCCTCACCTGCGTTTCTGTTCCAGTCTCAATATTTGTCGCGTCTCTCCAAAATCCTGTCATTGAAGCAAAATGTTTCTTTTGAAGTCCTGTACTTATAACGGTCTAACATGTCTTCCTGATATTCATTCAATCTACTTTAAATCTGAATTCCTTGACTTTTAACCCAGAAGTTACTCTGTCACCGTAAACATCTTTCTTCCTCAGACCCTTGCACAGGATCAAACACTTTTTTGTTTTTTCTTTTCATCTCCTTGTGAAATAACACAACACCTCTATATTTGCTGAGCTCCTCGCCGTCAAGGCTACGAGCCGTCTACTCTTTCTCACCCTCAAAAGCATTAACACTGTCTCCATTTTTCCTGAAAAGGTGTTCCTCTAAATGTCAGAGATCTACTAACTCTCCTATTACCTTAACTCGTGGCTATGGTAGAGTACTGCGATGCCCTCACCCTCCACTCTCTTCTCTCTCTCTCTCTGGCTCTCACAGAAGGTGGTGGCTGTATGGCTGGCTTCTCTAACAGGATGTGCTTCATTGTCCTTTTGAATGGAAGTTTCATCTTCTAACCCATTATTACTACTTTCAAATTGAGTTGCAGTCAATACTGATATCCCTCTCTTAGTCCAGCTCTGGTATATTATGCTCATGTACATTCCATTAATGACAGCTGTATACCACCACATCTTTTTTTCTCGAGAGAAATACATTCATCTCACCAACAACGTGTAAGAAAGTATCCTCTCTCATTACCCAGTGCAAGAGCCTTACACCACCAGCAGAAGAGTCACATCACGGAGAGTTTTCTCTGCTCCACTAACCCACTCTCTCACACATCACTAACAACAGTAAGTTGGCGGAAGAAGATTCTCTGGCCTAACAGAAACCACAAGAGAAGGCGTAACAGGAGGCGGGGCAATAATAACCTCTCACATTAATCTAATGGAAACTGCAGCCTCTAATTCCCACATGCTGAGAGATGCAGCTAAATGGAAACGCTTAGGAATTGCCATTTGTCGAAGGTAGTAATGATGAGATGAGAAGTGAAAAGACTCCAGCCAGATTGACAAAGAAAGAAAACACATCATCCTCACTAATGTGTTAGGTACTTCTGGAGAACTGAAATGTTTACTTCATCTACGCAGAAAGATACAACATATCTAAAGATACTTAGAACAGACAAGAGGAGGATTGTGTATACTTTTGTTGGTTTCCCCAAACCTGATTGATTTTATACCACCTGTGTAGAGTATACTGTGTTGGTTTAATATAGTTTTCAGATATTCATTATAATTTATTTATTTCAAACAATAATACATGAAAGGTTTTTATGGACAATGAAATACATTTAGAACTAAAACAACAAGTAACGGAAGTTTGTATTACATCATGAAAGAGAAACAAAAGGAGTCAGGCGTCATTTTCCTACATCGTGTTATTCTTGGAAAAACACATTTCTTTCGGTATTTATTTAGTAAAGTGGTCTGCCCAAGTGGAACCAAGTCATGCATTTGATGTCAACGTCAAACAGGCCAATCAAAGGAGATTTGTGGCTTTCTCCCCATTGGCTGGCTGCAGGCCGTCAAGCCTTGATGGTATTTTTGCACTGACACCCACCATCCCATTCCACCTTCCATCGTATGAGGCTGCCAAGTGGGTCTCAGGAATTGTTCCTTAGCTTCATATTAAGGGCTTGAAGAGCCTATTTCGTATACATGAACCACTAACTCACAGCACCAATTTATTTTCTGGGAAAGAACAGAAGACACATTGTGCTTGGCTTATGAACCGTACTACCATGACTCTGTGCACGACGTCCACGTTTTTTAAATTACTGCTTTTTGAAGTTCACACACATGTCATTGTCATTGGGCCACACAAAATGAAGAAAAACACGAAACCCTGCCATTGTAAATCAAGAACTACAGAGGACAAGGATCTTGCTAACATTACAACAGAAGAAAAAATTTCAATAAAATATTTGGCTAATATTTTCACGAATAATATAAAGTACATTTAAAAATAAAGCTTTGGTGATAAATCTCTAAAACATAAGATATTGATTTGACAAAAGAGTCATTTCCACCACTCAAACCTTTCTATTCATTATGACATAAAATAGGGTCGTTTGTTTAGAAATATCAATAAACCAAATTAAAAAACTATCAAATAACCTAAATCTAACCTAACCTAACATAACCTAACATAACTCCAACCTAACCTACCATGTACATGTAATCTCTAAGGTAACAATAAGGTGGAGACTAAACACATTAAGTCTAACCCATAATATAGTGCCTTCTCTAGCCTTCCTTGCCCCCTGTTATCAAAGCCTTCCTGTGCATATCCTAATTTGTATGTTAATAGAAACGCGTTTAGGTAGAGAGGATCAATTTACACCATGGACGGTGATGGGAGAGGTTGATACTAACCTCAACGCAAAAGATGTTATTTATTGCTGAACTGGAAGGAGATTTGGTGTTAAACTACGGTAAAAGTTCTAAAATTTCTTCTCTCTCAAAGTGACCTATATCTGTGTTCTATGTTCACAATCAGAAACAAACATGTAAATTTCTAATATACCAAATTTCAGCGGCGCTTGTTTACACAAGGAATGATTGATAACATTTACCTTTAGATTTACTAGACCTAAATCGTATTTTCTCTCTCATGTAGTCGTAAGAGAATTTCATATATAATAAATATGACTGCAAAAAGACGTAAGGAACAATCTAAACAAGAGAAAGAAATATCCAGTGAAGTGCTGTGTAGGGAGGGCTCACCAGCGTCCAAATGAAGACTGGATGTTGTTGTGTTTTGGTCCATCACACACACACACATTATATTGATGACTGGGCAAGCCGCAAGGAAGCCCTAGAGATTATGGGGACAGACAGAGACGAGATAGAAGGGCTTGCTACCAGTTGGAGAGAGGAGAGAGGAGAGAGAGAGAGAGAGAGAGAGAGAGAGAGAGAGAGAGAGAGAGAGAGAGAGAGAGAGAGAGAGAGAGAGGGAGAGAGAGAGAGAGAGAGAGAGAGAGAGAGAGAGAGAGAGAGAGAGAGAGAAAGATCAGGTAGATGAGTGAATGGAATGGAGTAAGAAAGGATAAGGACAGCAGGAGGAGGAGGAAGAAGAGATGAGATGAAGATAGATAAAGGAGGAGAGATGAGGAGGAGGGAAGAGAGAAGTGAGAGGTAGGAAAGTACAGACAAAGGTAAGGACGAGTAAGAAAAAGAATGCAGAATTATTACATATACACCATTAATAGTTTCCGCCCAACACACACACACACACACACACACACACACACACACACACACACACACACACACACACACACACACACACACACACACACACACACACACACACACACACACACACACACACACACACACACACACACACACACACACACACACACACACACACACACACACACACACACACCAGTTCTGCCTAGAGCAGAGCCACAAGACCCGTCTGTGAAGGCGATTGCCGCACTCCATTCTAAGGGCCCCCATGCTGTTAATCGCCTGTAAGGCACCACAAGCACTCATTCTATGGCCTGCCATTGCGACCGTCTGTGAAGGCGATGTCACACCATTCTATCGCCTCCCTGCCGCCACATCGCCTGTAGCGTTTATTGCCAACACCATTCTTATCGCCTTGCGCCAAGACCGCTCCATATATATGAGCTGCTGCCACTCATTCTTATGGCCTCAGTCAGCTGTTGAATGGCCTGAAGGGCGCATTGCCGCCACTCATTCTATGTCTCTGCCGCCGTTATTCGACCAGTATATGATTGCCGCCACCATTCTTATGGTTCTGTTGCCAAGTTAATCGCCTGTGGCATGATTGCCGCCACTCATTCTATGGCCCTGTCACGTCAACCGTCTTAAGGCGATTCGTCACACCATTCTTATATTCCTCAACCGCCGCTAATCGTCCGTATGATTGCCGCCACTCATTCCATGGTCCCCTGCTGCCGAATCGTCCCGTAACGATTGCCAACACTCATTCTACCGCTCTCCGCCGCTGTTAACCCGCCTCCGTGAAGCGCGATTTCCGCCACTCATTCTATCACCGCCGTTAATCGCCCGTGGCGATTGCCGCCACCATTCTTATGGTTCTGCCGCCGCTAATCGCAAGGCGATTGCCGCCACTCATTCTTATGGTTCTCTCGTCACCGCAATCCACCGTATACGATTGCCGCCACCATTCTATGGCTCCCCTGCCGCCGTTAATCGTCCCAGAAGGCGATTGCCGCCACCATTCTATCGCCTCCTGTCGCGCCGTTAATCGCCCGTAAGGCGATTGCCGCCACCATTCTATCGCCTCCCGTCCGTTAATCGCCCATATGATTGCCACCATTCTATGGTCCCTGCCGCGACCGCCCGTGAAGGCGATTAAGCCGCACTCATTCTATGGTCTTCCTGCCGCCGTAATCGCCGTGATTGCCGCCATCAATTTGGCCCCCCCAAGCACGTCTAAGGCGATTGCCGCCACCCATTCTATGGTCTTCGCCGCCGTTAATCGTCTCGTGAAGGCGATTGCCGCCACCATTCTATGGCCCTGCCGCCGTTAATCGCCGTAAGGCGATTGCCGCCACTATTCTTATCGCCCCCTGCCGCCGCGTTATTCGTCTGCAAGGCGATTGCCGCCACCACTTATCGCCCTGTCGCCGCAACGCTCCAAACGAGATTGCCGCCACCATTCTTATGGCCCTGTCAAGCAGAATCACTGTAAGGCGACATTGTCAAGAACCATTCTATGGTTCTCCAAGGCTAAGCCCAGCGAGGCGATTGCCACCATTCTTATGGTCCCTAAGGCTGTTAATCGTCTGTCAAGGCGATTGCCGCCACTCATTCTTATGGCTCCTCCCGCAGTAATCGTCTGTAAATGATTACGCCACCATTCTATGTTAATCGTTCATTCTATGGCCCCCGTCAATCACCAAGATTGCCACCCACCCCATTCTATGCTGCCAAAAATCAGCCTGTATACATTATCACCCACTATTCTTATGGTTTTCCAAAACATCGTACAAGCGATTGCCACACATTCTTAAGCCCCCTGCCGCCGTTAATCGCCCGTAAGCATTGCCGCCACTCATTCTATTGCCCCCCACGCCGCAATCGTCTGATATGATTGCCGCCACCATTCTATGGCCCTGCTCGTTAACGTCCAGAACATATATTCGCCACCATTCCCACGACTTCCTGCCGCCGTTAATCGTCCCTGAACGACTTTCACGCCACCATTCTACCCCCTGCCTCCAACGCCAGAACGCGATTGCCACGCACCATTCTATGGCCCCCCCACCGCCGCGTTAATCGCCCTAAGGCGATTGCCACACCATTCTATGGCCCCTTCCCTGTAATTAACGACTGCATATGACTTCCGCCACCATTCTTATGGCTCTCACGCCAAGAACGCCCAGAATACGATTGCCGCCACTCATTCTATGGCCCCTGCCGCATTAACGTCTGTGACATTGCCACACCATTCTATCGCTTCCCCTGCCGCCAAGTAATCACTGCAAAGCGACACTCAATCTTATCGGCCTCGTCGCCGTTAATCGCCCATAAGGCGACTGTCACACTCATTCTTATGGCCCCCATAAAACCCTGTAGAAGGCGATTGCCCCACTCATTCTATGGCCTCCCTGTCCAAGACCGTCGTACGATTGCCGCCACTCATTCTATGGCCTCCTGTCACCCAGATCGCCTGTAGAAGGCGATTGCGACTCATTCTTATGGTCCCTGCCGCATCGACCGTATACATTACCACCATTCTATGGCCCCTGCTACCAAGAATGACCGTGAAGGCGATTGTCACACCATTCTATGGCCTCCTGCCGCACCGCCTGTGAAGGCGCATTGCCGCCACTCACCCTTATCGCTTCTCGCCGCCGTTAATCGCCCATAAGGCGATTGCCGCCACCATTCTATGGCCTCTGCCGCCGTTAATCGTCTGGCGATTGCCACGACCATCTCTAGAGGTCTTCCTGCCAGCTAAACCGCCCATAAGGCTTATTGTCACGACCATTCTTATGGCCTCCTGTCATAATCGCCTGTAGGCGATTGCCGCCACTCATTCTTATGGCTCCTCGTCGCCGTTAATCGCCCGTAAGGCGATTGCCGCCACCATTCTTATGGCTTCCTGCCGCCAATACCGTCTGTGAAGGCGATTGCCGCCACTCATTCTTATGGCTCCCCTGTGCCGTTAATCGCATATGATTAAGCGCCACTATTCTTATGGCCTGTCGCCAGGTTAACCGTCTGTAAGGCGATTGTCACACTCAATTTATAGGCTTCCCTGCCGCCGTTAACGCCTGTAACATTGCCGCCACTCATTCTTATCGTCTCTCCTGCCGTTAATCGCCCGAAGGCGATTGCCGCCACTCATTCTTATCTCTACCGCTGCGCGTCAATCGCCTGTAAGGCGATTGCCGCCATTCATTCTTATGGCCCCCTGCCGCTGCGTTAATCGCTCCGTAAGCGATTCTGCCGCCACTCATTCTTATGGCCCTGTCGCTGTTGACCGTAAGGCGATCGTCGCCACTCATTCTGGCCGCCCTGCCGCTTCAGATTCGTCTCAGAAGGCGATTGCTGCTTCACCATTCTTATCGCCTCTGTCTTCACCCAGAAGGCGATTGCCGCCACTTTATATTCCCCCAGCCAGACCGTCTATATGCGATTATCGCCACTCATTCTATGGTCTCTGTCATTGCGATCGCTCAGAAGGCGATTGCTGCCACTCATTCTTATGGCCTCCTGTCATTGCTAATCGCCTGTAAGGCGATTGCCACCACCATTCTTATGGCCCCCCTGCCGCCGTTAACGTCTGTATATGATTGCGCCACTCATTCTATGGTCTTCCTGTCGGCCAAGACCGTCTGTATATATATTGCTGCCACTA
>NW_024736663.1:0-24821 GCF_018991925.1 Homarus americanus
TGTCAGGAGGAGTAACTGGGAGTGTCTGAGGTGTACCTGGGGTGTCAGAGGTGTACCTGGAAGTGTCGAAGGTGTGCCTGGGGTGTCAAGGTGCAACTGGGAGTGTCTGAGGTGTGCCTGGGGAGTGTCTGGGGTGTGCCTGGGGGTGTCTGAGGTGGCCTGGGGTTTCAGAGTTGTACCTGGGATGTCAGAGGTGTGCCTGGGGTGCCAGAGGTGTACCTGGGAGTGTCAGTGGTGCCTGGAGTGTCAGGGTGTGAACCAGGGAGTGTCAGGAGTACCTGGAGTGTCAGCGGTGTGCCTGGGAGTGTCGAGATGTACCTGGGAATTGTCAGACGTGTACCTGAGTGTCAGAGAGTGCCTGGGGCGTCAGAGGTACCTCAGGTGTCAGAGGTGTACCTGGGAGTGTCAGGGGTGTACCTGGGTGTCAGAGGTGTACCTGGGGAGTGTCTAGTGCCTGGGATTGTCAGTGGTGTACCTGGGAGGTGTCAGTGGTGTGCCTGGGGTGTGGGGTGTGCCTGGGGTGTCGGTGTGGGGTGCTCAGGTGTGCCTGGGTGTCTGGGGTGCTGGGTGTCAGAGGTGTGCCTGGAGTGTCAGGGTGTGCACCTGGGTGTCAGAGGTGTGCCTGGGGTATCAGAGGTGTACCTGAGTGTCAGAGGTGTGCTTGGGGAGTGTCAGAGATGTGCCTGGGGAGTGCAGAGGTGTGCCTGGGGTGTCAGAGGTGTGCCTGGGATTGTCTGGGGTGTGCCTGGGGTGTCAGAGGTGTGCCTGGGGTGTCAGGGTGTGCCTGGAGTGTCAGGGGTGTGCCAGGGGTGTCAGAGGTGTGCCTGGGGTGTCTGGGGTGTGCCTGCAGGTGTCATGGTGTGCCTGGGGTGTCAGGGGTGTGCCTGTGGGGTGTCAGCAGTGTGCCTGGGGTGTCAGCGGTGTGCCTGGGGTGTCAGCGGTGTGCCTGGGAGTGTCAGGGGTGAGCCTGAGGTATCAGAGGTGTACCTGGGAGTATCAGAGTTGTACCTGGGAGTGTCAGAGGTGTACCTCAGGTGTCAGTGTACCTGGGTGTCAGAGGTGTACCTGGGAGTGTCGGAGGTGTTCCTGAGGTTGTCAGGGGTGACCTGGAAGTGTCAGAGGTGTGCCTGGGGAGTGTCAGAGGTGTACCGTGTGTCAGGGTGTACCTGGGAGTGTCAGGGGTGTACCTGGGAGTGTCAGCGGTGAACCTGGGAGTGTCAGCGGTGTGCCTGGAGTGCCAGGGTATGCCTGGGAGTATCAGAGGTGTGCCTGGGAGTGTCAGAGGTGTACCTGGGAGTGTCGGGGTGTGCCTGGAAGTGTCAGGGGTGTGCCTGGGGAGTGTCTGGGGTGTGCCTGGGGAGTGTCTAGGTGTGCCTGGATAGTGTCTGGGGTGTGTGCCTGCAGGTGTCATGGGTGTGCCTGGAGTGTCAGGGGTGTGCCTGTGAGTGTCAGCGGTGTGCATGGGGAGTGTCAGCGGTGTGCCTGGGGTGTCAGCGGTTTACCTGGGAGTGTCAGAGTATGCCTGGGGTATCAGAGGTGTACCTGGGGAGTATCAGGGATTGTGCCTGGGAGTGTCAGAAGTGTGCCTGGGAGTGTGAGAGGGTGTGCCTGGGGTGTCAGAGGTGTACCATAAGTGTCAGGTGTTCCTGAGAGTGTCAGGGGTGTACCTGGAAGGGTCAGAGGTGTGCCTGGGAGTGTCTGAGGTGTACCTGCGTGTGTCAGAGGTGCCTGGGGTGTCAGGGGTGTGCCTGGGGAGTGTCAGCGGTGAACCTGGGAATGTCAGCGGTGGTGTGCTTGGGGTGCCAGGGGCCATGCCTGGGGTGTCAGAGGTGTGCCTGGGGTGTTGGGGGTGTGCCACCAAGTTGTCAGGGTGTGCCTGTGAGGTGTCAGGGGGTGTGAGCTGGGGTGTCTGGGGTGTGCCTGGGGTGTCTGGGGTGTGCCTGGAGGTGTCTGGGGTGTACATGGACTGTCAGGTTGTACCTGGCCAGCTGTGTACCTGGGGTGCAGGGTGTACCTGGGAGTGTCAGAGGTGTGCAGGTGTCAGAGGTGTGCCTGGGGTGTCAGAGGTGAAGCAGGGGGTGTCAGAGAATGCCTGGGGAGTGTCAGAGGTATGCTGGGGAATCGGAGGTGTGCCTGGGGAGTATCGGAGGTGTACTTGCAGGAGTGTCAGCAGTATACCTGGGAGTATCAGAGGATGTACCTGGGAGTGTCAGAGGTGTGCCTGGGAGTGTCAAGGTGTGCCTGGGAGTGTCGGAGGTGTACCTGGGAGTGTCAGGAGGTGTGCCTGGCCAGGTGCCAGGGTGTGCCTGGGGTGTCAGGAGGTGTGCCTGGGGTGTCAGGTTGTACCTGGGGTGTCCAGAGGTGTACCTGGGAGTGTCAGGTGTACCTGGGAGTGTCTGGTGTGCATGGGGAGTGTCTGGGGTGTGCCTGGGAGTGTCAGAGGGGTGTGCATGGGGTGTCAGAGTTGTACCTGGGAGTGTCAGAGGTGTACCTGGGGAGTGTCAGAGGTGTGCCTGGGGTGTCAGAGGTGTGCCTGGGGTGTCAGAGGTGTACCTGGGAGTGTCAGAGGTGTACCTGGGGAGTGTCAGAGGGTGCCTGGGGAGTGTCAGAGGTGTACCTGGGAGTGTCAGAGGTGTACCTGGGGTTTCAGAGTTGTACCTGGGGTGTGTCAGAGTTGTGCCTGGGAGTGTGAGGGTTTTACCTGGGGAGTGTCAGGGAACCTGGAGTGTCAGCGGTGTGCCTGGGAGTGCTCAGAGTGTACCTGGGAGTGTCAGAGGTGTACCTGGGAGTGTCGGTGTACTGGAGTGTCAGAGGTGTGCCTGGGAGTGTTGGAGTGTGCAGGGGTGTCAGAGGTGTGCCTGGGAGTGTCAGTGGTGTCTGAGGTGTGCAGAGGTATACTGGGAGTGTCAGGGGTGTGCCTGGGAGTGTCAGAGTTGTACCTGGGAGTGTCAGGGGTGTGCCTGGAAGTGTCAGGGGTGTACCTGGGAGTGTCTGAGGTGTGCCTGGGAGTGTCTGGGTGTGCCTGGAAGTGTCAGGGGTGCATGGAATGTCAGGTGTGGCCTGGGAGTGTCGGCTGTGTGCCTGGGGTGCCAGAGGTGTGCCTGGGGTGTCAGAGGTGTGCCAGGGGGTCAGAGGTGTGCCTGGGGAGTGTCAGAGGTGAACCAGGGGAGTGTCAGAGGAGTGCCTGGGAGTGTCAGAGGTGTACCTGGGAGTATCGGAGGTGTGCCTGGGAGTGTCAGGTGTGCCTGGGGTGTCAGAGTGTACCTGGGAGTATCAGAGGGTGTACCTGGGAGTGTCAGAGGTGTGCCTGGGAGTGTCTGGGGTATTCTGGGAATGTCGGAGGTGTACCTGGAGATGTCGGAGGTGTGCAGGAGTGTCAGAGGTGTACCTGGCATTGTCGGAGGTGTGCAAGTGTCAGAGGTGTGCCTGGGAGTGTCGGAGGTGTGCCTGGGAGTGTCAGAGGTGTGCCTGGGGTGTCAGAGGTGTACCTGGGAGTGTCGGAGGTGTGCCTGGGGTGTCAGAGGTGTACCTGGGAGTGTCAGAGGTGTGCCTGGGAGTTGTCAGGTGTACCTGGGGAGTGTCGGAGGTGTGCCTGGGAGTGTCAGAGGTGTGCCAGGGGATGTCAGTGGGTACCTGGGAGTGTCAGAGGTGCTCGGGGTATCAGAGGTGTGCCTGGGAGTGTCAGAGGTGTGCACCAGGGTGTCAGGGGTGTACCTGGAGTGTCAGAGGTGTGCCTGGGAGTGTCAGAGGTGTGCCTGGGGAGTGTGGAGGTGTGCCTGGGGTGTCAGGAGGTGTGCCTGGGGGTGTCGGAGGTGTACCTGGGGTGTCAGGGGTGTGCCTGGGAGTGTCAGGGTGTGCCTGGGAGTGTCTCAGGTGTGCCGGAGTGTCAGAGGGAGTACCTGGGAGTGTCAGAGGTGTACCTGGGGAGTGTCGGAGGTGTACCTGGGAGTGTCAAGTGTGCTTGGAGTGTCAGAGATGTACCTGGGAGTGTCAGAGGTGTGCCTGGGAGTGTCAGGGTGTGCCTGGGGTGTCTGGGGTGTGCCTGGGGTGTCAGAGGTGTGCCTGGGGAGTGTCAGGGGTGTACATGGAAGTGTCAGGGTCTCAGGGGAGTGTCAGAGTTGTGCCTGGGGTGTCAGAGGTGTGCCTGGGAGTGTCATAGGTGTGCCTGGGGTGTCAGGGTGTACCTGTGGAGTGTCAGCGGTGTGCCTGGGGTGTCAGAGGTGTGCCTGGGAGTGTCAGCGGTGTGCCTGGGGAGTGTCAGAGGTGTGCCTGGGGAGTGTCAGAGGTGTGCCTGGGGTTTCAGAGTTGTACCTGGGGTGTCAGAGGTGTGCCTGGGGTGTGGGAGGTGTGCCTGGGGTGTCAGAGGTGTGCCTGGGGAGTGTCAGGAGTGTGCCTGGGAGTGTCAGGGGTGTGCCTGGAAGTGTCAGGGTGTGCCTGGGGTGTCTGGGGTGTGACCTGGGAGTGTCAGAGTGTGCCTGGGGAGTGTCAGGGGTTTACCACCTGGATGTCAGCAGTGAGGCCTGGGAGTGTCAGAGGTGTGCCTGGGGTGTCAAGTATACAGGAGTGTCAGAGGTGTGCCTCCAAGTGTCAGAGGTGTGCCTGGGGTGTCGGAGGTGTGCACCAGAGTGTCAGGAGGTGTACCTGGGGTGTCAGGGGTATGGGGAGTGTCAGAGGTGTGCCTGGGGAGTGTCAGAGGTGTGCCCTGGGGTGTCAGGGGTGTACCTGGGATTGTCAGGAGGTGTGCCTGGGAGTGTCAGAGGTGTGCCTGGGGAGTGTCAGAGGTGTGCCTGGGGAGTGTCAGGTGTGCCTGAGTGTCAGGGGTGTGCCTGGAGTGTCAGAGGTGTCCTGGGAGTGTCTGGGGTGTACCTGGGAGTGTCAAGGTGTGCCTGGGAGTGTCAGGGGTGTACCTGGGAGTGTCAGAGGTGTACCTGGGAGTGTCAGCAGTGTGCCTGGGGTGTCAGGGGTGCACCTGGGAGTGTCAGAGGTGGCCTGGGAGTGTCAAGGTGTGCCTGGGGTGTCGGAGGTGTGCCTGGGGTGTCAGAGGTGTGCCGGGGATGTCAGTGGGTACCTGGGTGCAGAGGTGTGCCTGGGAGTGTCAGAGGTGTGCCTGGGGTGTCAGGAGTTGTGCCTGAGGTGTCAGGGGTGTGCCTGGGAGTGTCAGGGGTGTGCCTGGGGTGTCTAGAGGTGTGCCTGGGGAGTGTCTGAGTGTGCCTGGGAGTGTCAGAGGAGGAGCCAGAGGTGTCAGAGGTGTACCTGGGAGTGTCAGAGTTGGCCTGGGGGTGTCAGAGGTGTGCCTGGGGTGTCAGGGGGTGTGCCTGGGAGTGTCAGAGGTGTGCCTGGGAGTGTCAGGTGTGTACCAGGGAGTGTCAAGGTGTGCCTGGGGTGTCAGGGGTGTGCCTGGGGTGTCAGGTTGTACCTGGGATTGTCGGAGGTGTACCTGGCAGTGTCAGGGGTGTGCCTGGGGTGTCAGAGGTGTGCCTGGGGTGTCAGAGGTGTGCCTGGGGAGTGTCTGAGGAGGTGTGCCTGGGAATGTCAGGTGTGCCTGGGAATGTCAGAGGTGTGCCTGGGAGTGTCAGAGGTGTACCTGGGCATTGTCAGGAGGAGGTGTGCCTGGGGTGTCAGAGGTGTACCTGGTGTCAGAGGTGTGCCTGGGAGTGTCAGAGGTGTACCTGGGAGTGTCAGAGGTGTGCCTGGGGTGTCAGGTGTTCTGAGAGTGTCAGGGGTGTGCCTGGAAGTGTCAGAGGTGTCCTGGGGTGTCTGGGGTGTGCCTGCGTGTGTCAGAGGTGTACCTGGGGAGTGTCAGGGGTTTGCACCTGGGTGTCAGCGGTGAACCTGGGAGTGTCAGCAGTGTACTGGGGAGTGCCAGAGGTGCACTGGGGAGTATATCAGAGGTGTACCTGGGGTGTCAAGGTGTGTGCCTGGGGTGTTGGACGTGTGCCTGGGAGTGTCAGAGGTGTGCCAGGGGATGTGGTGGAGTACCTGGGGTGCCAGAGGAGTGCCTGGGAGTGTCAGAGGTGTGCCTGGGAGTGTCAGAGTTGTGCCTGGGAGTGTCAGGGGTGTACCTGGGAGTGTCAGGGGTGTGCCGGGAGTGTCTGGGTGTGCCTGGGAGTGTCTGAGGGTGTACCTGGGAGTGTCAGAGGAGGAGAACCAGAGTGTGTAGAGGTGTGCCTGGGAGTGTCAGGTTGTGCCTGGCAGTGTCAGAGGTGTGCCTGGGGAGTGCCAGAGGTGTACCTGGGGTGTCAGTGGTGTGCCTGGGGTGTCAGGTGTGTGCCAGGGAGTGTCAGAGGTGTACCTGGGAGTGTCAGCGGTGTGCCTGGGAGTGTCAGAGGTGTGCAAGTGTCAGAGGTGTGCCTGGGAGTGTCAGAGAGTGCCTGGGGCGTCAGAGGAGTGCCTCGGGTGTCAGAGGTGTGCCTGGGAGTGTCAGGGGTGTGCCTGGAGTGTCAGAGGTGTACCTGGGAGTGTCAGGGGTGTACCTGGGGTGTCAGTGGTGTGCCTGGGGTGTCAGTGGGGTGTGCAGGAGTGTCAGGGGTGTGCCTGGGAGTGTCAGAGGTGTACCTGGGAGTGTCTCAGGTGTACTTGGGTATGTCAGAGGTGTACCTGGGAGTGTCAGAGGTGTGCCTGGGGTGTCAGAGGTACCAGGTGTGGAGGTGTGCCTGGGGTGTCAGGGGTGTGCCTGGGAGTGTCAGAGGTGTGCCTGGGAGTGTCGGGTGTGCCTGGGAGTGTCAGGGGTGTGCCTGGGGAGTGTCAGAGGTGTGCCTGGAAGTGTCTGAGGTGTACCTGGGTATGTCAGGAGTACCTGGGAGTGTCAGGGGTGTGCCTGGGGAGTATCGGGAGGTGTACCTGGGAGTGTCAGGGTGTGCTTGGGAGTGTCAGAGATGTACCTGGGAGTGTCAGAGGTGTACCTGGGAGTGTCAGAGGTGTGACCTGGGGTGTCTGAGGTGGCCTGGGTGTCAGGGTGTGCCTGGGGTGTCAGGGTGTGCCTGGAGTGTCAGGGGTGTGCCAGGGGTGTCAGGGTGTGCCTGGGGAGTGTCTGGGGTGTGCCTGGAGTGTCAGAGGTGTGCCTGGGAGTGTCAGGGGTGTACCTGTGGTGTCAGCGGTGTGCCTGGGAGTGTCAGGGTGTGCCTGGAGTGTCAGAGGTGTGCCTGGGGAGTGTCAGAGGGTATGCTGGGGAGTATCAGAGGTGTACCTGGAGTGTCAGAGTTGTACCTGGGGTGTCAGAGGTGCCTGGGAGTGTGAGAGGTGTGCCTGGGGTGTGAGGTGTGCCTAGAGTGTCGGAGGTGTTCCTGGGGAGTGTCAGGGGTGTACCTGGAAGTGTCAGAGGTGTGCCTGGGGTGTCTGGGGTGTGCCTGCGTGTGTCAGGGGTGTGCCTGGGGTGTCAGGGGTTTACCTGGGAGTGTCAGCGGTGAACCTGGGAGTGTCAGCGGTGTGCCTGGGAGTGCCAGGGTATGCCTGGGGGTGTCAGAGGTGTGCCTGGGGAGTGTCAGAGGTGTGCCTGGGGTGTTGGACGTGTGCACGGGAGTGTCAGAGGTGTGCCAGGAATGTCAGTGGAGTATCTGGGAGTGCCAGAGGTATGCCTGGGAGTATCAGAGGTGTACCTGGGGTGTCAGGGTTGTGCCTGGGGAGTGTCAAGGGTGTACCTGAAAGTGTCAGGGGTGTGCCTGGGGTGTCTGAGGTGTGCCTGGGGTGTCTGAGGTGTGCCTGGGTGTCTGAGGTGTGCATGGACTGTCAGAGTTGTGCCTGGCAGTGTCAGCTGTGTACCTGGGGAGTGCCAGGGTGTGCCTGGGAGTGTCAGGGGTGTGTCCAGGGAGTGTCAGGGGTGTGCCTGGGGTGTCAGAGGTGAACCAGGGAGTGTCAGATGCCTGGGGAGTGTCAGAGGTATACCTGGGAGTATCAGGAGGTGTACCTGGGAGTATCAGAGGTGTACCTGGGGAGTGTCAGCGGTGTACCTGGGATATCAGAGGTGTACCTGGGAGTGTCAGAGGTGTACTGGGAGTGTCAGGGGTGTACCTGGGATTGTCAGAGTGTACCTGGGAGTGTCAGAGGTGTGCCTGGGAGTGTCAGGAGGTGTGCCTGGGGTGTCGGAGGTGTGCTGAGAGTGTCAGGGGTGTACCTGGGAGTGTCAGAGGTGTCCTGGGAGTGTCTGAGGTGTGCCTGCGTGTGTCAGAATGTGCCTGGGGAGTGTCAGGGGTGTACCTGGGAGTGTCAGCGGTGAACCTGGGGTGTCAGCGGTGTGCCTGGGGAGTGCCAGAGGGTGCACCTGGGGAGTATCAGAGGTGTGCCTGGGAGTGTCAAGGTGTGCCTGGGAGTGTTGGAGGTGTGCCTGGGAGTGTCAGAGGTGTGCCAGGGATGTCAGGTGGAGTACTGGGAGTGTCAGAGGAGTACCTGGGAGTGTCAGAGGTGTACCTGGGAGTGTCAGAGTTGTGCCTGGGAGTGTCAGGGTGTGCCTGGAGTGTCAGGGGTGTGCCTGGGGAGTGTCAGGAGGTGTGCCTGGGAGTGTCTGAGGGTGTACCTGGGGAGTGTCAGAGGAGAACCAGAGAGTGTAGAGGTGTGCCTGGGGTGTCAGAGTTGTACCTGGGAGTGTCAGAGGTGTGCCTGGGGTGCAGAGGTGTGCCTGGGGAGTGTCAGTGGTGTGCCTGGGGAGTGTCAGGTGTGTGCCAGGGGTGTCAGAGGTGCCTGGGAGTGTCGGGGTGTGTCCTGGGAGTGTCAGAGTGTGCCTGTGGCATTGTCGGAGGTGTGCCTGGCAGTGTGGGGTGTACCTGGGAGTGTCAGAGATGTACCTGGGAGTGTCAGAGGTGTGCCTGGGAGTGTCTGAGGTGTGCCTGGGAATATCGGAGGTGTACCTGCAGATATCGGAGGTGTGCCTGGGAGTGTCAGAGTGTACCTGGCATTGTCGGGTGTGCCTGGGGAGTGTCAGGTGTGCCTGGCGTGTCGGAGGTGTACCTGGCAGTGTCAGAGTGTGCCTGAGTGTCGAGGTGTACCTGGGAGTGTCGGAGGTGTTCTGGGGTGTCAGGTGTGCCTGGAGTGTCAGTGGTGTCCCTGGGAGTGTCTGAGGTGTGCCTGGGTGTGTCAGGGTGTGCCTGGGAAGTGTCAGGGGTTTGCCTGGGAGTGTCAGCGAGTGAACCTAGGATTTGGCAGAGTGCCTGGGAGTGCCAGAGGTGCACCTGGGAGTATCAGAGGTGTACCTGGGAGTGTCAAGGTGTGCACCTGGGAGTGTTGGACGTGTGCCTGGGAGTGTCAGAGGGTGTACCAGGGAATGTCGGTGGAGTACCTGGGGTGCCAGAGGAATGCCTGGGAGTGTCAGAGGTGTACCTGGGAGTATCAGAGTTGTGCCTGGGGAGTGTCAGGGGTGTACCTGGGAGTGTCAGGGGTGTGCCTGGGAGTGTCTAAGGTGGCCCTGGGGAGTGTCCTGAGGTGTGCCTGGGGTGTCAGAGGAGAACCAGAGTGTAAGGGTGTACCTGGGTGTCAGAGTTGTGCCTGGCAGTGTCAGAGGTGTGCCTGGGGTGCCAGGGTGCCTGGGGTGTCAGTGTGTGCCTGGGAGTGTCAGGTGTGTGCAGTGTCAGGGAGTGCCTGGGAGTGTCGGCGGTGTGCCTGGGAGTGTCAGGGGTGTGCCTGGGGAGTGTCAGAGGTGTACCTGGGAGTGTCAGAGGAGTACCTGGGGCGTCAGAGGAGTACCTCGGAGTGTCAGAGGTGTACCTGGGAGTGTCAGGGGTGTACCTGGGAGTGTCAGGGGTGTGCTTGGGAGTGTCTGAGGTGTACCTGGAGTGTCAGTGGTGTGCCTGGGAGTGTCAGTGGTGTGCCTGGGAGTGTCAGGGGTGTGCCTGGGAGTGTCAGAGTGTGCCTGGAAGTGTCTCAGGTGTGCTTGGGTATGTCAGAGAGTGCCTGGGGTGTCAGAGGTGTGCCTGGGAGTGTCAGAGGTGTGCCTGGGGTGTCTGAGGTGTACCTGGAAGTGTCAGAGGTGTGCCTGGGTGTCAGGTGTACATGGAAGTGTCAGGGGTCTACCTGGGGGTGTCCAGAGTTGTACCTGGGAGTGTCAGGGGTGTACCTGCGAGTGTCATGGGTGTGCCTGGGGTGTCAGGGGTGTACCCGTGAGGTGTCAGCGGTGTACCTGTGAGTGTCAGCGGTGTGCCTGGGAGTGTCAGCGGTGTACCTGGGGTGTCAGAGGTCATGCCTGGGGAGTATCAGAGGTGTACCTGGGAGTTTCAGAGTTGTGCCTGGGAGTGTCAGGGTGTACCTGGGGAGTGGGAGGTGTACCTGGGAGTGTCAGAGAGGTGTACCTGGGAGTGTCGGAGGTGTTCCTGGGAGTGTCAGGGGGTGTACCTGGAGTGTCAGCGGTGTACCTGTGAGTGTCAGAGGTGTGCCTGGGAGTGTCAGCGGTGTACCTGGGAGTGTCAGCAGTGTACCTGGGTGCCAGAGGTACCTGGGGAGTATCACAGGTGTACCTGGGAGTGTCAGAGGTGTACCTGGGAGTGTTGGACGTGTACCTGGAGTGTCAGAGGTGTACCAGGAATGTCAGTGAGTACCTGGAGGCCAGAGTGAACACCTGGGAGTATCAGAGGTGTACCTGGGAGTGTCAGAGTTGTACCTGGGAGTGTCAGGGTGTACCTGGGAGTGTAGGTGTACCTGGAGTGTCTAAGGTATACCTGGGAGGTCAGAGGAGAACCAGAGAGTGTAAGAGGTGTACCTGGGAGTGTCAGAGTTGTACCTGGGAGTGTCAGGAGGTACCTGAGTGCCAGAGGTACCTGGGAGTGTCAGTGGTGTACCTGGGAGTGTCAGGTGTGTGACCAGGGAGTGTCAGAGAGTACCTGGGAGTGTCAGCGGTGTACCTGGGAGTGTCAGAGGTACCTGGGAGGTTTGGAGGTGTACCTGGGAGTGTCAGAGGAGTACCTGGGAGCGTCAGAGGAGTACTCTCGAGTGTCAGATGTGTACCTGGGAGTGTCAGGGTGTACCTGGGAGTGTCAGAGGTGTACTTGGGAGTGTCTGAGGTGTACCTGGGAGTGTCAGTGGTGTACCTGGGAGTGTCAGTGGTGTACCTGGGAGGTCAGGGTGTACCTGGGAGTGTCAGAGTACCTGGAAGTGTCTCAGGTGTACTTGGGTATGTCAGAGGAGTACCTGATGTCAGAGGTGTACCTGGGGAGTACGGAGGTGTACCTGGGAGTGTCAGAGGTGTACTTGGGAGTGTCAGAGATGTACCTGGCAGTGTCAGAGGTGTCCTGGGAGTGTCAGAGGTGTACCTGGGAGTGTCTGGAGGTACCTGGAAGTGTCAGAGGTGTACCTGGGAGTGTCAGGGGGTACATGGAAGTGTCAGGGGTCTACCGGGAGTGTCAGAGTTGGTGCCTGGAGTGTCTAGGTACCTGCAGTGTCATAGGTGTACCTGGGAGGTCAGGGTGCCTGTGAGTGTCAGCGGTGTACCAGGAGTGTCGGCGGTGTACCTGGGAGTGTCAGCGGTGTACCTGGGAGGTCGAGGTATACCTGAGTATCAGAGGTGTGCCTGGAGTCAGAGTTGTACCTGGGAGGTCAGAGGTACCTGGGAGTGGGAGAGGTGTACCTGGGAGTGTCAGAGGTGTACCTGGGAGTGTCGGAGGTGTTCCTGAGAGTGTCAGGGGTGTACCTGGAAGTGTCAGAGGTGTACCTGGGAGTGTCTGAGGTGTACCTGCGTGTGTGTCAGAGGTGTACCTGGGAGTGTCAGGGTTTACCTGGGAGTGTTGGGTGGTGAACCTGGGAGTGCCAGGGGGTGTACCTGGGAGTGCCAGAGGCATACCTGGGAGCATCAGAGGTGTACCTGGGAGGTCAGAGGTGTACCGGAGTGTTGGACGTACCTGGGAGTGTCAGAGGTGTACCAGGAATGTCAGTGGAGTATCTGGGAGTGCCAGAGGCATACCTGGGAGCATCAGATGTACCGGGAGTGTCAGAGTTGTACCTGGGAGTGTCAAGGGTGTACCTGAAAGTGTCAGGGGTCTGGGAGTGTCTGAGGTACCTGGGATTGTCTGAGGTGTACCTGAAGTATTCTGGAGGTGTACATGGACTGTCAGAGTTGTACCTGGCAGTGTCAGGCTGTGTACCTGGGAGCCAGAGGTGTACCTGGGAGTGTCAGAGGTGTACCAGGAGTGTCAGAGGTGTACCTGGGAGTGTCAGAGGTGAACCAGGAGTGTCAGAGAGTACCTGGGAGTGTCAGGAGGTATACCTGGGAGTATCGGAGGTGTACCTGGAGTATCGGAGGTGTACCTGGGAGTGTCAGCGGTATACCTGGAATATCAGAGGTGTACTTGGGAGTGTCAGAGGTGTACCTGGGAGTGTCAGGGGTGTAACTGGGAGTGTCGGAGGTGTAACTGGGAATGTCAGAGGTGTACCTGGCATTGTCGGAGGTGTACCTGGCAGTGTCAGAGGTGTACCTGGGAGTGTCAGAGATGTACCTGGGAGTTCAGAGGTGTACCTGGGAGTGTCTGAGGTGTACCAATACGAGGTAATTTAACAGTCGGAGGTGTGACCTGGAGTCACAGGTGTGCCTGGGAGTGTCGGAGGTGTTCCTGAGAGTGTCAGGGGTGTACCTGAAGTGTCAGAGGTGTACCTAGGAATATCAGAGGTGTACCTGGCAGTGTCAGAGGTGTGCCTGGGGAGTGTCAGAGATGCACTGGGAGTGTCAGAGGTGCCTGGGAGTGTCTGAGGTGCCAGAGTGTCGCAGGTGTGCCTGGGCACGGAGGTGTACCTGGCAGTGGGGTGAGTGTGTGTACCTGGCATTGTCGGAGTGTGTACCTGGCAGTGTCAGAGGTGTACCTGGGAGGTCAGAGGTACCTGGGCAGTGGAGGTGTTCCTGAGAGTGTCAGGGGTGTACCTGGAAGTGTCAGAGGTGTACCTGGGAGTGTCTGAGGTGTACCTGGGGTGTGTCAGAGGTGTACCTGGGAGTGTCAGGGGTTGCCTGGGAGTGTCAGCGGTAACCTGGGAGGTCAGGGGTGTAACTGGGAGTGTCGGAGGTGTAACTGGGAGTGTCGGAGGTGTAACTGGGAGTGTCTGAGGTGTAACTGGGAGTGTCTGAGGTGTACCTGGGAGTGTCTGGAGGTGTACATGGAGGTCAGAGGTGCCTGGGAGTCTCAGAGCTGTACCTGGAGTGTTGGACGTGTGCACCTGGGGTGTCAGAGGTGTGCAGGGGAATGTCAGGTGTGGAGTGGCACGGTGTGGGGGTGTGCCTGGGGTGTCGAGGTGTACCTGGGGTGTCAGGAGGTTTGCCTGGGGTGTCAGAGGTGTCCTGGGGTGTCAGGGGTGTGACTGGGAGTGTGCGGAGGTGTAACTGGGGAGTGTCAGGTGTAACTGGGGTTATTTGACGTGTGCCTGGGAGTGTCTGGGGTGTACATGGGTGTCAGATGTGTACTGGCAGTGTCAGGCGGTGTACCTGGGAGTGTCAGGGTGTGACTGGAGTGTCAGGGTGTGCCTGGAGAGTGTCAGAGTGCCTGGAAGTGTCAGAGGTGTGCCGGGAGTGTCTGGTGTGTCTGGGGATGTCAGGGGTACCTGTGAGTGTCAGGGGTGTGCCAGAGTGTCAGTGGTGTGCCTGGGGAGTGTCTGAGGTGTGCCTGGGGTGTCTGGTGTGCAAGTGCAGGTGTGCATGGGTGTCAGATGTGTGCCTGGCAGTGTCAGCGGTGTGCCTGGGAGTGTCAGGGGTATGCCTGGGAATTATCAGGTGTGCCTGGGGTGTCAGAGTGTACCTGGGGTTGTCTGAGGTGTGCCTGGGAGTGTCTGAGGTGTACCTGGGAGTGTCTGAGGTGTGCAAGTGTAAGTGTTGTGCCTGGGAGTGTCAGAGGTGTACCTGGGAGTGCCAGAGGTGTGCATGGGAGTGTCAGTGGTGTGCCTGGGGTGTCAGTGGTGTGCAGAGATGTCTGGGGGGTGTGCAGGGGTGTGTGGGGTGTACCTGGGGGTGTCAGGTGTGTGCCAGGGGTGTCAGAGGAACCTTGGGAGTGTCAGAGGTGTGCCTGGGAGTGTCAGGGGTGTACCTGGGAGTGTCAGGAGTGTTCCTGGGAGTGTCAGAGTGTGCCTGGGGTGTCAGAGGGTGTGTGGGGAATGTCTGGGGTGTGCCTGGGGTGTATGGGGTGTGCCTGGGGTGTCAGGTGTGTGGGGAGTGTCAGAGGTGTGCCTGGGAGTGTCAGAGGTGTGCCTGGGGTGTCTGAGGTGTACCTGGGGAGTGTCAGATGTGTGCCTGGGGTGTCTGAGGTGTGCCTGGTGGTGTCTGAGGTGTGCCTGGGGTGTCTGGGGTGTGCCTGGTGGTGTCAGGTTGTGCCTGGAGGTGTCAGAGTGTACCTGGGGGTGTCAAGGTGTGCCTGGGTGTCAGTGGTGTGCCTGTGGGTGTCAGGTTGGTGCCAGGGGTGTCAGGAGGAGTGCCTGGGAGTGTCAGCGGTGTGCCTGGGGTGTCAGGGAGGGAGACCAGAGGTGTGGGGTGTGCCTGGGGTGTCAGTGGGTGTACCAGGGGTGTCAGATGTGTGCCTGGGGTGTCAGAGGTGTGCCTGTGAGTGTCTGGGGTGTACCTGGGGTGTCAGAATGTGCCTGTGGTGTCTGAAGTTATGCCTGGGGTGGGGTGTACCTGGGAGGGTCAGAGGTGTGCATGGGAGTGTCTGAGGTGTGCCTGGGGAGTGTCAGAGGGGTGTGCCTGGCAGTGTCTGAGGTGTGCCTGGCAGTGTCAGCGGTGTGCCTGGGTGTCAGCAGTGTGCCTGGGAGTGGGGTGCCTGGGGTGTGTGGGGTTGCACCGTGTGTCAGGGTGTGCCTGGGGTGTCAGGGGTGTGCCTGGGGTGTCCAGCGGTGAACCTGGGAGTGTCAGCGGTGTGCCTGGGGTGGGGGTATGCCTGGGAGTGTCAGAGGTGTGCCTGGGAGTGTCAGAGGTGTGCCTGGGAGTGTTGGACGTGTGCCTGGGAGTGTCAGGAGGTGTGCCAGGGAATGTCAGTGGAGTACCAGTGTCAGAGGTGTGCCTGGGTGTCAGAGGTGTGCCTGGGGTGTCAGAGGTGTGCCCGAGTGTCAGAGGTGTCCTGAGTGTCAGGGTGTGCCTGGAGTGTCGGAGGTGTGGCACAGGTGTCGGAGGTGTAACTGGGGTGTCTGTGGTGTGCCTGGGAGTGTCAGAGGTGTGCCTGGGGAGTGTCAGAGGTGCCTGGGTTTCAGGAGGTGCAGCTGGGGTGTCTGGGGTGTGCCGGGGAGTGTCTGGGGTGTGCCTGGGGTGTCTGGGGTGTGCCTGGGGAATGTCAGGTTGTGCCTGGAGTGTCAGGGTGTGCCTGGGGTGCATGGTGTGCCTGGGGTGTCAGTGGTGTGCCTGTGGTGTCAGGTGTGTGCAGGGAGTGTCAGAGGAGTGCCTGGGAGTGTCAGCGGTGTGCCTGGGGAGTGTCAGGCTGTACACAGAGGTGTACCTGGGGTGTCAGAGGTTCTGGGAGCGTCAGAGAATGGTGTGGTGTGCCTGGGAGTGTCAGTGGTGTACCTGGGAGTGTCAGAGGTGTAACTGGAAGTGTCAGGAGTACCTGGAAGTGTCAGGGGTGTACCTGGAGTGTCAGGGGTGTATCTGGGAGTGTCAGAGGTGTACCTGTGAGTGTCGGGGTGTGCCTGGGTGTGGTGGTGTGCCTGGGGTGTCTGGGGTGTGCCTGGGGTGTCTCATGTGCCTGGGGTGTCTGAGGTGTGCATGGAGTGTCAGATGTGCCTGGCAGTGTCAGCGGTGTGCCTGGGAGTGTCAGGGGTATGCCTGGGGAGTATCGGAGGTGTGCCTGGGGTGTCAGAGGTGTACCGGGGAGTGTGTGAGGTGTACCTGGGGTGTCTGAGGTGTGCAAGTGTCTGGGGTGTGCAGAGTTAAGTGTTGGCACTGGGGTGTCAGAGATGTGCCTGGGGAGTGCCAGAGGTGTGCACATGGGGTGTGGTGGTGTGCCTGGGGTTGTCAGTGGTGTGCCTGGGGAATGTCTGGGGTGTGCCTGGGGTGTGGATGTGGCACTGGGGTGTCAGGGTGTGTGCCAGGGGTGTCAGAGGAACTTGGGGTGTCAGAGGTGTGCCTGGGGAGTGTCAGGGGTGTGCCTTGGAGTGTCAGAGATGTGCCTGGGGTGTCAGAGGTGTGCCTGGGTGTCAGAGGTGTATGTGGGGAATGTCTGAGGTGTGCCTGGGGAGTGTCTGGGGTGTGCCTGGGGTTTCAGGTGTATACAGGGTGTCAGAGGAGCACCTGGGAATGTCAGAGGTGTGCCTGGGTGTCAGGGGTGTACCTGGGGTGTCAGAGGTGTGCAGGTGTCTGAGGTGTACCTGCGTGTGTCAGAGGTGTGCCTGGGGTGTCGGGGTGTGCCTGGGTGTCAGCAGTGAGCCTGGGGAGTGTCAGCGGTGTGCCTGGGAGTGTCAGAGGTGTACCTGGGAGTGTCAGATTGCCAGTGTCAGAGGTGTGTTGGACGTGTGCCTGGGGTGTGGGGTGTACCAGGGAATGTCAGTGGGTACCTGGGAGTGTCAGAGGGTGTGCCTGGGGTGTCAGAGGGTGTGCCTGGGGTGTCAGAGGTGTGCCTGGGGTGTCAGGGTGTCCTGGGGTGTCAGGGGTGTGCCTGGGTGTCAGGGAGGTGTGCCTGGTGTCTGGGGTGTGCAGGGGTGTCTGGGGTGTACTGGGTGTCAGGATGTGCTGTGGTGTCAGGGGTGTGCCTGGGGTGTCAGTGGTTGGGGGGTGTCTGAGGGTGTGCCTGGGGTGTCAGAGGTGTGCCTGGGGTGTCTGGGGTGTGCCTGCAGGTGTCATGGGTGTGCCTGGGTGTCAGGGGTGTGCCTGTGAGTGTCAGCGGTGTGCCTGGGAGTGTGAGGTGTGCCTGGGGTCAGCGGTGTGCCTGGGAGTGTCAGAGGTGTGCCTGGGATTGTCAGAGTTGTGCCTGGGAGTGTCAGAGGTGTACCAGAATTGGGAGGTGTGCGCAAGTGTCAGAGGTGTGCCAGTGTCGGAGGTGTTCTGAGGTGTCAGGGTGTGCCTGAGGTGTCAGGGTGTGCAGGGGTGTCAGGGTGTGCAGAGTGTCAGAGGGTGAACCAGGGAGTGTCAGAGTGCCTGGAGTGTCAGAGGTGTGCCTGGGGAGTGTCAGAGGGGTGTGCCAGGGGAGTGTCAGAGGTGCCAGGGGTGTCAGAGGTGTGCCTGGGGGTGTCAGAGGGTAGACCAGGGTGTCAGAGGTGTGCCTGGGGTGTCAGCTGTGTGCCTGGGGTGTCAGAGGTGTGCCTGGGGAGTGTCAGAGGTGTGCCTGGAGTGTCAGAGGTGTGCAGGGGTGTCAGAGGTGTGCACCTGAGTGTCAGAGGTGAACCTGGGAGTGTCAGAGGTGCAGGGTGTCAGAGGTGTGCCTGGGGTGTCGGAGGTGTGTCCTGGGAGTGTCGGAGGTGTGCCTGGGTGTCAGCGGTGTGCCTGGGGTGTCAGGGTGTGCCTGGGAGTGTCAGAGGTGTGCCTGGGTGTGGGGTGTGACTGGGGAGTGTCGGAGGTGTGCCTGGGAATGTCAGAGGTGTGCCTGGGATTGTCGGAGTGTGCCTGGGAGTGTCAGAGGTGTGCCTGGGGTGTCAGAGATGTGCCTGGGTGTCAGAGTGTGCCTGGGGAGTGTCTGAGGTGTGCCTGGGGTGTCAGGGTGTGCCTGGGCATTGTCGGAGGTGTGCCTGGCAGTGTCAGAGTGTGCCTGGCATTGTGGGTGTACCTGGCAGTGTCAGAGGTGTCTGGGAGTGTCAGAGGTGTGCACCTGGGGTGTCAGGTGTTCCTGAGAGTGTCAGGGTGTGCCTGGAAGTGTCAGAGGTGTGCCTGGGGTGTCTGAGGTGTGCGTGTGTCAGGGGTGTGCCTGGGGAGTGTCAGGGGTTTGCCTGGGAGTGTGAGGTGTACCTGGGAGTGTCAGGGGGTGGCACTGGGAGTGTCGGAGGTGTAACTGGGAGTGTCGGAGGTGTGACTGGGGTGTCTGGTGTGCCTGGGGTGTCTGGGGGTGTGCCTGGGGTGCTGAGGTGTGCAGTGTCAAGGTGTGCCTGGGGTTTCAGAGGTGTGCCTGGGGTGTTGGACGTGTGCACCAGAGTGTCAGAGGTGTGCCTGGGGATGTCAGTGATTGACTGGGGGTGTCAGGGAGGTGTGCCTGGGGTGTCAGGTGTGCCTGGGGTGTGGGGGTGTGCCTGGGGTGTCAGAGGTGTGGGGTGTCAGGGGTGTGCACGGGAGTGTCGGAGTTGGCTGGGAGTGTCGGAGGTGTGCCTGGGAGTGTCTGGAGGTGTGCCTGGGAGTGTCTGAGGTGTGCATGGGTGTCAGATGTGTGCCTGGCAGTGTCAGCGGTGTGCCTGGGGTGTCAGGGGTGTGCCTGGGGAGTGTCAGAGGTGTGCTGAAGCGTCAGGAGTACCTGGAAGTGTCAGAGGTGTACCTGGGGTGTCTGAGGTGTATCTCCGGAGTGTCAGAAGTGTGCCTGTGGTGTCAGGGGTGTGCCTGGGGTGTCAGTGGTGTGCCTGGGTGTCTGGGGTGTGCCTGGGTGTCTGATGTGTGCCTGGGGTGTCTGGGGTGTGCATGGGTGTCAGATGTGTGCCTGGCAGTGTCAGCGGTGTGCCTGGGGTGTCAGGGGTGTACCTGGGGTATCGGAGGTGTGCCTGGGGTGTCAGGGGTGTGCCTGGGGTGTCTGAGGTGTGCCTGGGGAGTGTCTGAGGTGTGCCTGGGGTGTCTGAGGTGTGCCTGGGGTGGTGTTGTGCCTGGGGTGTCAGAGATGTGCCTGGGGTGCAGAGGTGTACATGGGTGTCAGTGGTGTGCCTGGGAGTGTCAGTGGTGTGCCTGGGGAATGTCTGAGGTGTGCCTGGGGTGTGTGGCGTGTGCCTGGGAGTTTCAGGTGTGTGCAGGGAGTGTCAGAGGAACACTTGGGAGAGTCAGAGGTGTGCAGTGTCAGGGGTGTGCCTGGGAGTGTCGAGATGTGCCTGGGAGTGTCAGAGGTGTGCCTGGGAGTGTCAGGGTGTATGTGGGATGTCAGAGTTGTGCAAGTGTGTGAGGTGTGCCAGGTGTCAGGTGTGTACCAGGGGGTGTCAGGAGGGCACCTGGGGTGTCAGGGGTGTGCCTGGGAGTGTCAGGGAGTGTGCCCAAGTGTCAGAGATGTGCCTGGGAGTGTCAGAGGTGTACCTGGGAGTGTCTAGGTGTGCCTGGGGAGTGTCTGGGGTGTGCCTGGGGTGTCAGAGGGAGACAGAGAGTGTAAGAGTGTGCCTGGGGTGTCAGTGGTGTGCCGGGGGTGTCAGATGTGTGCCTGGGAGTGTCTGGGGTGTGCCTGGGAGTGTCTGGGTGTGCCTGGGGAGTGTCTGGGGTGTGCCTGGTGGTGTCAGGGTTGTGCCTGGAAGTGTCAGAGGTGTGCCTGGGGTGCAGAGGTGGCACCAAGTGTCAGTGGTGTGCCTGGGAGTGTCAGGTGTGTGCCTGGGAGTGTCAGAGTGCCTGGGAGTGTCAGCGGTGTGCCTGGGGAGTGTCAGAGGAGAACCAGAGAGTGTAAGAGGTGTGCCTGGGGTGTCAGTGGTGTACCAGGGAGTGTCAGATGTGGCACAAGTGTCAGAGGTGTGCCTGGTGGTGTCTGAGGTGTGCCTGGGGTGTCAGAGGTGTGCCTGGGAGTGTCTGGGGTATGCCTGGGGAGTGGGGTGTGCCTGGGAGGTGGGGTGTGCATGGGGTGTCTGGGGTGTGCCTGGGGTGTCTGAGGTGCCTGGCGGTGTCTGGGGTGTGCCTGGGTGTGTCAGAGGTGTGCCTGGGGTGGGGTGTGCCTGGGGTGTCAGAGGTGTACCTGGGAGTATCGGTGTGCAAGTGTCAGAGGTGTACCTGGGGAGTGTCAGGAGGTGTGCCTGGGGAGTGTCAGAGGTGTGCCTGGGAGTGTTGGAGGTGTGCCTGGGGTGTCAGAGGTGTACCTGGGAGTGTCAGTGGTGTACCTGGGGTGTCAGAGGTGTGCCTGGGAGTGTCAGAGGTGTGACCTGGGGAGTGTCAGAGGTGTGCCTGGGAGTTTCCAGAGGTGCATCTGGGAGTGTCTGAGGTGGCACCGGGAGTGTCAGAGGTGTGCCTGGGTGTCTGGGGTGTACCTGGGAGTGTCAGAGTTGTGCCTGGAAGTGTCAGAGGGTGCCTGGGGTGCCAGGGGTGTGCCTGGGGTGTCAGTGGTGTGCCTGTGAGTGTCAGGTGTGTACCAGGAGTGTCAGAGGTGCCTGGGAGTGTCAGCGGTGTGCCTGGGAGTGTCAGGTGTGCCTGAGGTGTCAGGGTGTGCCTGGGAGTGTCAGAGGGTGCCTGGGAGCGTCAGAGGGTAACTCTGAGTGTCAGAGGTGTACCTGGTAGTGTCATTGGGTGTACTGGGGAGTGTCAGAGGTGTGCCTGGAAGCGTCAGAGGAGTACCTGGAGTGTCAGAGGTGAACCTGGGAGTGTCTGAGGGTGTACCTGCGTGTGTCAGAGGTGTACCTGGGGTGTGGGGTGTGCCTGGTGGTGTCAGGCGGTATGCCTGGGAGTGTCAGCGGTGTGCCTGGAAGTGTCAGGGGTGTGCCTCAGGTGTGTGGGGTGTGCATGGAGTGTCAGAGGTGTACCTGGCATTGTCAGCGGTGTACCTTGGAGTGTCAGCGGTGTGCCTGGGAGTGCCAGAGGGTATGCCTGGGAGAATCAGTGTGTGCCTGAGGTGTCAGAGGTGTGCCTGGGGTGTCAGTGGTGTGCCTGGGGTTTCAGAGGTGCAGCTGGGGAGTGTCTGAGGTGTACCTGGGGGAGTGTCAGTGCCTGGGGAGTGTCTCAGGTGTGCCTGGTAGTGTCAGAGTTGTGCCTGGAAGTGTCAGAGGTGTGCCTGGGGTGCCAGTGTGCCTGGGAGTGTCAGTGGTGTGCCTGTGAGTGTCAGGTGTGTGCCAGGGAGTGTCAGAGGAGTACCTGGGAGGCGTCAGCGGTGTACCTGGGAGTGTCAGAGGTGTACCTGGGAGTGTCAGGGGTGTGCCTGGGGAGTGTCAGAGGAGTACCTGGGAGCGTCAGAGGGTAACTCTGAGTGTCAGAGGTGTGCCTGGTAGTGTCATTGGTGTGCCTGGAGTGTCAGAGGTGTGCCTGGAAGCGTCAGAGGAGTACCTGGAAGTGTCAGAGGTGTGCCTGGGAGTGTCGAGAGGTGGACCTGGAAGAGTCTGAGGTGTGCCTGGGAGTGTCTGGGGTGTGCCTGGGGTGTAAGTGTTGCACCTGGGGGTGTCAGAGAACACTTGGGAGTGTCAGAGGTGTAACTGGGAGTGTCAGGGGTGTACCTGGGAGTGTCAGAGGTGTGCCTGGGAGTGTCTGGGGTGTACCTGGGGAGTGTCAGTGGTGTGCCTGGGGTGTCAGTGGTGTGCCTGGGGTGTCAGGGGTGCAGGGTGTCAGAGTGTACCTGGCAGTGTCTCAGGTGTGCCTGGGTGTGTCAGAGGGAGTATCTGGGAGAGTCAGAGGTGTACCTGGGATTATCGGAGGTGTACCTGGGAGTGGCTGAGGTGTGCCTTGGGAGTGTCAGAGATGTGCCTGGAAGTGTCAGGGTGTGCCTGGGGATGTCTGGGGTGTGCCTGGGAGTGTCTGAGGTGTGCCTAGAAGTGTCTGAGGTGAAATGGACTGTCAGGGTTGTGCCTGTGGTCAGTGTGCCTGGGGTGCCAGAGGTGTACCTGGGTGTGTCAGAGGTGTGCCAGAGTGTCAGGGTGTGCCTGGGGTGTCAGGGGTGAACCAGGGGTGTCAGAGGGTGCCTGGGGTGTCAGAGGTATGTCCTGGAAGTGTCACAGGTGTGACTTGGAGTGTCGGAGGTGTACCTGGGGAATGTCAGGTGTGCCTGGGTGTGTCAGGGTGTGCGTGGGGAGTGTCAGGTGTTCCTGGTAGTGTCAGGTTGTACCTGGAAGTGTCAGAGGTGTGCCTGGGAGTGCCAGAGGTGTGCCTGGGGAGTGTCAGTGGTGTACCTGTGAGTGTCAGGTGTGTGCTAGGGAGTGTCAGAGGTACCTGGGAGTGTCAGCAGGTGTGCCTGGGAGTGTCAGAGGTGTTCCTGGAGTGTCAGAAGTGTGCCTGGGGTGTCAGAGGAGTACCTGGAAGTGTCAGAGGTGTGCCTGGGAGTGTCAGAGGTGTACCTGGGAGTGTCAGGGGTGTACCTGGGGTGTCAGGTGTGCCTGGGGTGTCAGCGGTGTACCTGGGAGTGTCAGCGGTGTGGGGAGTGTCAGCAGTGTGCCTGGGGTGACAGAGGTATGCCTGGGGTATCAGAGGTGTGCCTGGGGTATCAAGTTATGTGCAGTGTCAAAGGTGTACCTGGGGTGTCAGGTGTGTGGGAGTGTCGGAGGTGTTCCTGGTAGTGTCAGGGTTGTACCTGGAAGTGTCAGAGGTGTACCTGGGGTGCCAGAGGTTTACCTGGGAGTGTCAATGGTGTGCCTGGGAGTGTCAGGTGTGTGCCAGGGAGTGTCAGAGGAGTACCTGTAGTGTCGTGGTGTGCCTGGGGAGTGTCAGGGTGTACCTGGAAGCGTCAGAGGAGTGCCTGGAGTGTCAGGGGTGTGCCTGGGGTGTCAGAGGTGTGCCTGGGAGAGTCTGAGGTGTACCTGGGAGTGTCTGAGGTGTGCCTGGGAGTGTAAGTGTTGCTTGGGTGTCAGAGGAACACTTGGGGTGTCAGAGGTGTACCTGGGGTGTCAGGGGTGTACCTGGGGTGTCAGAGGTGTGCCTGGGGAGTGTCTTTGGTGTGCCTGGGAGTGTCAGTGGTGTGCCTGGGGTGTCAGTGGTGTGCCTGGGGTGTCAGGGGTGCAGGGGGTGTCAGAGGTGTGCCTGGCAGTGTCTCAGGTGTGCCTGGGTGTGTCAGAGGTACCTGGAGAGTCAAAGGTGTGCCTGGGGTGTCGGAGGTGTGCCTGGGAGTGGCAGGTGTGTACTGGGGAGAGTCAGAGATGTACCTGGGAGTGTCAGGGGTGTACCTGGGAGATGTCTGAGGTGTGCCTGGGAGTGTCTGGGGGTGTACATGGACTCTCAGAGTTGTACCTGGCAGTGTCAGCGGTGTGCCTGGGGTGCCAGAGGTGTGCCTGGGAGTGTCAGAGGTGTACCAGGGGTGTCAGAGGTGTACCTGGGAGTGTCAGAGGTGAACCAGGGGAGTGTCAGAGGTGTACCTGGGAGTGTCAGGGGTGTAACTGGGAGTGTCAGGTGTAACTGGTAGTGTCAGGGAGGTGTAAATGGGAGTGTCTGAGGTGTGCCTGGGGTGTCTGAGGTGTGCCTGGGGTGTCTCAGGTGTACCTGGGAGTGTCAGAGGGTAGCCTGGGGTGTCAGGGGTGTGCCTGGGGTTTCAGAGGTGCAACTGGGGTGTCTGAGGTGTGCCTGGGAGTGTCAGGTGTGCCTGGGGTGTCTCAGGTGTGCCTGGTAGTGTCAGAGTTGTGCCTAAGGTGTCAGAGGTGTGCCTGGGGTGCCAGAGGTGTACCTGGGGTGTCAATGGTGTGCCTGTGAGTGTCAGGTGTGTGCAGAGGTCAGGAGGGTGCCATGAGGTGTCAGCGGTGTGCCGGAGGTGTCAGGTGTGCCTGGGAGTGTCAGAGGTGTGCCTGGGGTGTCAGAGGGTACCTGGGGCATCAGAGGAGTAACTCTGAGTGTCAGAGGTGTGCCTGGTAGTGTCATTGGTGTGCCTGGGAGTGTCAGAGGTGTGCCTGGAAGCGTCAGAGGAGTGCCTGGAAGTGTCAGAGGTGTACCTGGGGTTGCAGGGGTGTACCTGCGTGTGTCAGAGTGTGCCTGGGGAGTGTCAGGGGTGTACCTGGGAGTGTCAGCGGTATGCCTGGGGAGTCAGCGGTGTGCCTGGAAGTGTCAGGGGTGCCTCAGTGTGTGATTGCATGGAGTGTCAGAGGTGTGCCTGGCATTGTCAGCGGTGTACCTTGGAGTGTCAGCGGTGTGCCTGGGAGTGCCAGAGGTATGCCTGGGAGATCAGATGTGTGCCTGAGGAGTGTCAGAGGTGTGCCTGGGAGTGTCGTGGTGTGCCTGGGGTTTCAGAGGTGCAACTGGGGTGTCTAAGGTGTGCCTGGGGTGTCGGAGGTGTGCCTGGGAGTGTCTCAGGTGTGCCTGGTAGTGTCAGAGTTGTACCTGGAGTGTCAGGGTGTGCCTGGGGTGCCAGAGGTGTGCCTGGGGTGTCAGTGGTGTGCCTGTGAGGTGTCAGGTGTGTGCCAGGGAGTGTCAGAGGAGTACCTGGGAGCGTCAGCGGTGTGCCTGGGAGTGTCAGAGGTGTGCCTGGGAGTGTCAGAGGTGTGCCTGGGGTGTCAGAGGTACCTGGGGCGTCAGGAGTAACTCTGAGTGTCAGAGGTGTGCCTGGTAGTGTCATTGGTGTGCCTGGGGTGTCAGAGGTGTACCTGGAAGCGTCAGAGGTGTACCTGGAAGTGTCAGGGGTGTGCCTGGGAGTGTCAGAGGTGGACCTGGAAGTGTCTGAGGTGTGCCTGGGAGTGTCTGGGGTGTGCCTGGGGTGTGAAGTGTTGCACCTGGGGTGTCAGAGGAACACTTGGGAGTGTCAGAGGTGTAACTGGGATTGTTGGGGTGTACCTGGGAGTGTCAGAGGTGTGCCTGGGGTGTCTGAGGTGTGCCTGGGAGTGTCAGTGGTGTGCCTGGGGTGTCAGTGGTGTGCCTGGGGTGTCAGGGGTGCCTGGTGTCAGAGGTGGCAGTGTCAGGTGTACCTGGGTGTGTCAGAGGGGTATCTGGGAAGTCAGAGTGTACCTGGGATTTCAGGTGTACCTGGGGGTGGCTGAGGGTGTGCCTGGGAGTGTCAGAGATGTACTGGAGGTGTGGGGGTGCCTGGGAGATGTCTGAGGTGTGCCTGGGGAGTGTCTGAGGTGTGCCTAGAAGTGTCTGGGGTGTATGGACTGTCAGAGTTGTGCCTGGCAGTGTCAGCAGTGTGCCTGGGGTGCCAGAGGTGTGCCTGGGGTGTCAGAGGAGCAATACGTGGCTTCTA
>NW_024736664.1:0-15326 GCF_018991925.1 Homarus americanus
CTCACTCCGTCATACTGGTGTACTAACTCACCGTGTTACACCAACCTTAGACACTAACTCATAGTCCAGGGCCTCACATTTATAACACTTTATTTCCTGCGACTCCTCAAACACATAATTTTAGTTTATGCATGACTAGAGCTGCAGTTATATGAACCGTCCAGTCAGTTACTTAATTCAACAATAAAAATAAGTAGGAACTGTACCAGGTAACATATAAATAAATGTCGCATTGTTTCTCCCGGTCATCATCATGCCCCCCCCTCCCTTTCATTACTGGACTTTATAACTTACAAGATATAATTTAAGGAGGTTTTACTTTGCTGTTCACTGTGTGCGTATTCGTCATACCTGAGTCAGTGACGAGGTAGGCGCCACTAACACTGTCGCTCAGGATTGCTTTAAGGAAAACAGTTTTTTAGCACCATCCAACACCAGACGTGTTCCACAAGTTATGGAAATTCAATAAAAATTTAAGCCAAGGATTTCACTGACTGTTTGAGGTGGAAAGTGGTTTATAAATGGTTGAATTAAGGTGGTCTTCTACCTCTCCTCACCTCCTGCCTCAACTCCCCCGGGAGTAACTCCCCATTAGTTCTTCGTTCACTCTGCATCATCGTGAAGGCCAGAGGCGGACCACCATTTTAGCCTATGGTCGGCGTAGGCAACATTCCGACAAAACTTAAGAAAAAAAAGTGAAGGTCAGATTTAAATCAATTTTGAGGCCACAAATCCCGTTGGTCTGGTTCACATGGTAAAGATAACTTACCAATAGCAGGATAAATATTCCAATATATCACAGTGTGTATTAAGTTTTCTGTTCTCACATTCCTGGTGTATGTGACGAGTAAAAACTCCAAACAACACAAATGTTTTTTGTCTCACAGAAGAGCACCAGTGAGATGTGGAGGATCTTCACACTTGGACCTTTATTATTGCTTTCACTTTCACCCTTAACAATCAATTGTTCTCTTGTTTTCTCCTTGACATATTCTGAACGAATAGGCTCATCTATTACCTGTACATCCACATCTCTAACTCCTATTGATACATCTCTCTCTCTCTCTCTCTCTCTCTCTCTCTCTCTCTCTCTCAGCATCTGTCTTACCACCCTCTACTCTGATTTAATGCTTCATTCACTTCTCTCTTCCCTCCCACATACCCAATTCACTTGACTTCATCCATTCTGCCTTAACTGAATGCTATTTAGTTAAGATATGAGTCATAATTAACACCACATGACCTACCTTTTACGAATTAAGTTGTGCAATGTTTTGTTGATAATTACAAGAGCTAATGGTGGTCGCAAGAAAATACATTATTTTTACACCATGTTGCTGAGAATTTAATCGACCTACGAAGCTTGAATATTGTTTCGTTGTGTGTGTCTCTCTGTCTTTGAGCTAAATAAAAAAGTGTCAATGGAGTCTAGTTGATAGTTTAAAAATTTAGATAAAATAGTTAAAATATATAGGTTAGGATAGATTAGGTTAGGTTAGGTTAGGTTAGATCAGGTTAGGTTAAGTTCAGTGCTATGTGGAAGTAGACGGGTTGAGCCTCTCTACCATTTATCATCAACAAAGGTAACTAGTACTGTACCATTGATTATATATGAAAGTTACACTACTAGTAATCAACGTCAAGATAATCATGTAATAACTTCATAACAATATAGTTCAAATACTGAAGTAATTAGAGAGCACGCATCGACCTTGAGGTGAATGTACGTAAGACTCAGATTCTCTTTCAACCTGTCCCAGGTTCAGCCACACCTCCACCATCCATCCAGCTTAACGGTACTACCCTCTCTAATGTTACCCACTTTCGGTATCTCGGCTCCCACCTGTTCACCTGTCCCTACCCGTGTCTTCAGCTGTAGGAAGCTGAAATTATCTACAAAGTTACACGTATATCGAGCAGTGGTCCTCCCCCCCCCCCTGTTATATGGCAGTGAGACATGGGTCACGTACAGGAGGCACCTCAAGGCACTTGAAAACTTTCACCAACGTAGTCTACGTTCCATCCTCCGAGTTCGCTGGAAAGACAAGAGAACAAATGCCAGTATTCTTGCTGACACCAACAGTAGGAGCATCGAGGCTACCATTATCCATGGACAGTTACGTTGGACTGGCCATGTTACCCACATGGACGACAGTAGACTGCCAAAGCAGCTATTTTACAGTCACCTAACGAATAGTAAATTCAATCCTGGCAGGGAACTAAATAGGTATAAGGATAGTCTTAAGACAAACCTGAAAAAGTGCCAAATCGATCACGGGGTAATGGTTAGCCAGTGCAGTTGGGGAGTTGTCCAGTCTTCTCAGACTATTCCTTGACACAGGGTCATGCAACTCGTTAACTTAGGCTGTGGTGGTTGTGTTGGCGACAGCTTCTACACCTTAAACAAATTGACGCCTAGGTGGCCCATGGGCCGGCCATCCTCGTTACACGAGGGATAATCATTATGTATGTATGTACGTACGTATGTATGTATGTATGTATGTATGTATGTATGTATGTATGGGCTGGCAAGTTTCTTTATGCCATTTGCCTCTGCCTACCCAGCAGTAATTGGGACCAGGGTGTTAATCGATTTGCGGATCGTGTTCCGGGGTAATGGTTAGTCAGTGCAGTTGGCAAGTTGTCCGGTCTTCTTGGACTATCCCTTGACACTGGGTCATGCAACGCGTTAACTCAGGCTGTAGTTGTTCTGTTGGTGACAGCTTCTACAGCTTCACACCTAGGTGGCCATAGGGCCGGCCATCCTCGATACACGAGGGACACCCATTATATTATGTATGTATGTACTATGTATGTATGTATGAAGGGTGGCGAAATGCGTCTAGTCTAGCAGCATTATGTTAGTGTTAAGGTGCAAGCACTGCTTGTTCCATCTCGCTTTCAGCTACTTCCGCTGGCTAGCCCTCTTGGCGAACAGGGAAGAAACTTGCATAAGTCTTTCCCTGCCGGTACACAGCCTCATCACCATCAAGACTCCTGCTGTGCCTCCTCGTGGCAACACACGGTAACTGGGTGCCTCTTGGGCCCAGGCTAGACCAGCAGGGGATCTCGGAGTAGCAGTGGGTCCAAGAGGGACGGCGCATAGGCCCACTGGTCAGTGAACACTTCCTGGCACCTACCAACCATTGATTGCCCCGTTGCCTTGCAGATTAACCTTGGTAGAAATAAGGTTATGGTAGTAAACCCCAAATGAAAAATCCACTGTGGAGCCGACACATCAGGCAAACATGCTTACAGAGCTCCAAGAAGACCACAACGGCGGTATACGCGGAAGCGGTGACCACCATGGGAACCCAACGACTACACCGGCGGACGTGGCAATGCCTGATGTACAGGCTACTACGGTCAAATTGAACAAACTGGGCTATTGGCAGTCCATTTCAACTCTCCCTCTCCCCAGTCATTGAAACACTTGCACCACTGGATCAAGGAAAGGGAGAGCCAAGAAGTGTGGTTGCAGTCTACACTCCTGCCTCACCACATAAATCAACTCACGCTCAGCCATCATCCAGCTCACCATACCTCTCATCATCATCAAAACACCTATACCTTCAAAAGTCCTATGGCGACGGACTTGTGGCAACAGGGACAGTCAGAGATGACTGCCCGGAGTCTCTAGTAACACCACTGTACATGGGTAGCTCAGATAAGTTGGTCGTTTATGTTCTGGGATCTAGGCAGCAGTGCAATCCGGTCCTGTCTGTGTTACTCAGCAGCCCTTTTGAGAAGCCACTCTGCTCACCACCACACATGGGGAGGGGGCTAGAAAAGGTGCCCTACACATAGCCTGCCTAAAAAAGCATCCTGACTGGGCAACCACACCCAGTAAGGTCATCTGTATGTGGTCGAAACAAAAACAAACCATACAACCTATTATGGTCGCTGCATGGAATGTCAGGACCCTTCCGGATACTGACACAAATGAGCTTCCTGAAAGAATTGCTCTAATGGCAAAAGAGCTGGCTAGGTATAACATCGACATAGCAGCCATTAGTGAGTCCCGGTTCCCAGAAGAGGGTCTGTCTATACAGTACTTTCTTCTGGAAGGTTAAGCCTGCTGTGGAAAGAAACCACATTTGTGGAGTTGGCTTTGCCATCCGCCAACACTGGATGCAGAGGATGCCATCAAAGAGGCCTTTTACGCCGACCTCGACAAAGTGCTAACCTCTATACCCAAAGCAGATAAGGCTGTGTTCCTTGGTGACTTCAATGCCAGAATTGGCAGAGATGTTGACATTTGGCAGGGAACCATAGGGATAAATGGACAAGGCAAGTGTAATCCCAACAGCCTACTCCTTCTCAGCAAGTGTGCTGCACACAACCTCACTATCACCAATACCTTGTTTAGGCAGGCCGACAAGTTTAAGGGTTTGTGGCAACACCCACGATCCAAACACTGGCATCAAATTGAGTGCATCATTGTCAGAGAAAGAGATCGCCGAGATGTCCTCATCACCCATGCCATGCGTGGCTCAGACCACTGTGACACTTATCATCAGCGTGTCAGAGCCAAGCTCTCACTTCACATCGCCCTAAAATGGCGAAGGCAGCAAGACTCCAGAAGAGGTTTTAACACTAAGCGTCTGGAGTATCCAACGGTAGCACATGCTTTCAGAGAGCGGTTTGAACATGGGTTGAAAAGCAAACCGACAACAAACAATACAAATCCCAGTGCCAAATGGGATATTCTTTACACTGTGATGACAAAAACCTGCAGAGACCCTCGGCCAAATCGGAAGAATAAACCAGGACTGGTTTGATGAAAATGACCCGGCAATCAATGTACTTGTTGTTGATAAACGTGCTACTTTAACTGACTGGCAGAACAACCCTCAGTCTCGGACCAAAGCTAATACCTTCCGCAAGAAGAAAGCTGCGGCCCACCAGGCACTTCACAATCTAAAGAACGACTGGTTTAAAAATAAAGCATGTCAAACACAAAAATTTGCAGAACAGCACAAGATGTGCGAATTTTTCAATTCCACTAAAACATTTTATGGGCCAATCACTCGTGGCACAGCTCCCCCCCCCCCTACCCCCTCTGCTCATTCGATAGTAACTCAATAATTAAAGACGATGAAGGCCTCTTTCAGCGCTGGAAAGAGCACAGCCATTCATTACTCAACCAAAACACCGACGTGGATGTACTGACTACCCAGCAGGTCCCTCAACATCCAGAGCTGACCCACCTCAGCTATTCTCCATCCTTGGATGAGGTAGCTACTGCCTTCAAACAGATGAAAAATAACTAAGTCTCAGGGCCTGATGGAATCCCAGCCAAGGTATATAAAGCAGAAGGACCTCTGCTTACTACTCATCTCCACTCTCTCCTGGAGAATATATGGGAAAGGAAGAAAATCCCCCAAGCTCTTAAAGATGCCCCCATCATCAAATTTATAAGAACAAGAGAGACCGGCCAGACTGTGTCAATTACTGCTGGATCTCTCTGCTGTCCGTAGCTGGCAAGATTATTGCCCGAGTCCTCCAAAACAGACTTCTTCCTGAGGCGGAAAACATCCTCTCAGAATCTCAATGTGGCTTTAGACTATCACGTGGTACACCTGATATGATCTTTGCCGCTCGTCAGATACAGGAAGAGTGCAGAGAACAGCATCTTGACGTGTACATGTCTTTCATCGACCTAACCAAAGCCTTCGACTCGGTCAACAGGGAAGCATTCTGGTGGACCCTCAGCCGTTTTGGCTGCCCATCAAAATCCATCGCCTTCGTGATGCAACTCAACGATGCCATGAACGGCCTCGTATGAAACACGAGGTACCATACCAGCTGGATTCGGTAAAATGCTACTGACACCACATATGCGGCAGAGGGCAGTTCCCAATGAGGTTCACGGCCCCATCAGCTCGTTGAACAGGCTTTGTGTGAAATATCACAGAGTCTAGGACTGCTTTTAGTGTCTTTGTGGCTTAGTCGGTAACGTTGCCTAGTCCCACGCAGTAGGTCGAGGGTTCGAGTCCTGGCTGGTGAGGTTTTTGATTATATGTTCAAAGTCTGCGTCTTATATGGACTAAAAATGAAATATATATGGTACCTTGTGTTTCATACCAGATGGATTCGGTAAAATGCTACTGACACCACATACGCGGCACGGGCAGTTCCCAATGAGGTTCACGGCGCCATCAGCTCGTTGAACAGGCTTTGTGTGAAATATAGCAGAGTCTAGGACTGCTTTTAGTGTCCTTGTGGCTCGGTAACGTTCCCTAGTCCCACTCAGTAGGTCGAGGGTTCGAGTCCTGGCTGGTGAGGTTGTTGATTATATGTTCAAAGTCTGTGTGTTATATGGACGAAAATATATATATATATATATATATATATATATATATATATATATATATATATATATATATATATATATATATATATATATATATATATATATATATATATATATATATATATTAGGGTGGTCCAAAACTATATGGTAAAAAATATAAGTAGTAATATATTGCCTCCACAAGCCTTAAAATTGTCCATTTGGTTCATAGATAAGGTCTGTAAAATTTTATCCATATTCATTAACATTTAGAGGTCAATCCATTTTGCATATTATACTTGTAGTGTAGGACTGAATTTTCTTGTCCGCATGATACAGTCTTAATATACACAACACATTATATTGGGTATATTTCAATGTATATAGCCTAGTTGCCTATTTGGAAAGGGCAAAGAGTCAAGTATTGAGTCATAGGGACTGACAATGACAGGTTGAAACAGGAAACACAGACAAGGGTTACCATTAATCAGATGAAGTTACTTATTTCATTTATATCTCATCAGTTCTACAATTATTTCATTATCAATCTAAATAGAGAGAGAAACTGGAGAAGCACAGGCCGAAGCATGTTTGGAAGCAATTAAATCATGGAATGTTGAGAAATTGGTTAAAGGACTTGTATTTGATACTACTGCTTCCAATACAGGATTACATCGTGGAGCATGTGTCCGCATTGAAGATGAACTGGAACAGGAACTTGTTTGGATAGCATGCAGACACCATGTGCTAGAAATTATGCTAAGCGATGTCTTCAGTTTGATCTGTGGGTCAACTGGAAGTCCTGAGACTATTCTGTTTAAGCGCTTCAAAAAGCAGTGGAGGTCCATTTCGCTCAATGACTTCATTCCAGCACCAGAAAGCATGTTTGAGGACCCAATGCTTCAAATTCTAAGGAAGGAGTTGCTTGAATATTTGCCAGTAGCCCTGCAGGATAATCAGCCACGAGATGATTATAGGGAGTTTCTAGAACTAGCTCTTTTGTTTCTTGGTGGACTGCCAAGTAGTAAGGTTTCCTTTCGAGTTCCTGGTCCTACACACCATGCAAGATGGATGGCAAAAGGAATCTATGCTCTCAAAATCTATCTGTTCAAACATCAATTCACATTATCAACACGGGAAGAAAACAATATCACACAACTGGCTTTGTTTGTGAGCATAATGTATGTGAGATTCTGGCATGAAGCACCAATGGCTGTTCGAGCTCCATTCAATGATTTGCAGCTAATGAAGGTTTTAAAGGAATATCCTCATGAGAAAGTTGCACACGCAGCACAAGCAGCAATTAGCCGACATCTCTGGTATCTATCAGAACATCTTATCGGTCTAAGCTTATTTGATGACAGGATCGATACTGAAACCAAGAAGAATATGGTACAAAACTTCCAGTGCCCAAAGAAACAGGACTTTTCAAGGCGTATTGTCCTATCTGATGAAACTCCTATCAGTAATGTGGCCTCATTTGTTACTGAGCGTACATTAGATATTTTTGATGTTCTTACACTAGATGGCAAAGAAAGAGCACAACTGTTCTTGAGTAAGGATCCCAAAACATGGAAAGACGATGAAGTGTTTATCACAATGAGAGATCGTGCGATAAATATGAAGGTGGTGAATGACAGCGCAGAGAGGGCAATTGCTCTCATAGAGCGTTATAATGAGTCTATAACGCAAAATGAGGACCAAAAGCAGTACCTTTTACAGGTTGTTGCAGCTCATCGCAAGAAGTTACCAACGGCAAGCAAAGCTGCTATGATGAAGGGATACAAATAAAGAATGTGTATTGGTGTTCTAGAGTTATTTAGTTTGTAATTTGTAAAACTTATAATTGTATTTTGCTGAATAAAGACAATGTGTTTATAATGTGTTTATCTAGCCCCGAAAAATCCTTATTACGTACTAAATGGAAAAAAAAGAGGACATTGGATTGACCTCTAAATATGCTTTAAATGATCCAATTTTTTTCTGGGATGCATTTTGTACCTAATGGACAAAAATAAACCTTGTGGAGAAAACGTATACAAATATGTGATATTTTGGACCACCCTAATATATATATATATATATATATATATATATATATATATATATATATATATATAAGAATTATTTCTTCATTCAGCCATTACATCTTGCAGATTTTGGTTGAGAAACTGTGCAAACATTTCTCTAGCCCATACGACATCCATTGTTTTAATTCCTTATCAAGTCTCTTGTATTATCCATTTCGTGTATTAGTATTTGTCATAACCAGTGCCGGATTTAGACCTGTGGAGGCCCATGGGCAGCCTCTTTGTGGAGGCCCCCCACATTATAGCTACCCATATGCAGTTATATTGAGGTAATTAGAACATTGAGAAATTTTTAATTAACTGTATATTTATTGATAGTGTAAAAATTCTCAACACACACACACACACACACACACACACACACACACACAAAAGTGAGACATGACTGGAGTCATTCATGTGGTTTCAAGTCGACCAGCCCTTATATAGCTACTACCGTACATGTCAAAAATTTTCAAGAGACTTCACAGAAAAGAATATATTATTAGTTATTACAGAGAGATGATTCTTTGCATTATTTATCAGACAAACCTCTACTCAAATAATGGTTATGTCCAAGAATGCATGTATAGGCTTCTTTAAGTCCAAGGTCAGATAGATTCAGAATAAGTATTAACTCGACTATAAATAAAATTGAAGTTTTGCATCCAATAGTAAAACAAATAAACAATTTAATGAATTTGATAAAATTATAACAAAAGTCTGAACATGTTGGAAAAAACAAGAATTTTAATAAAAATAACTGCCATCTACCATGGATAATGGATATATTGAACACAAACATTGATCAATTGCAAAATAGAAAATAATCATTACCTCTATTTACAGACCAGGCACTTTACGTGACCTGGCCGCTGCAACGGTTTTGATCAACTTTTCGAAGTCAATCTCTCTGAGGATGTCATATTCGATACTCATCAAAGCCAGGTGGCTGAGCCTATCATGACACATTGTAGTACGAAGTCTGTTTTCAATAAACTTCATTTTACTGAAAGAACGTTCTCCAGAACAATTTGTGACCATGAGCACCAAGTACATCAGTAGTATTATTTCAACATTTGGAAATGTATCTACAACTTTCTTGTCTATCAACAGCTTGTAAAGATAATGTGCCCTCCCTTTCTCATCATCTTCGTCTTCAAGAAATTGAGTGAAGAATGCTGTAAACTGCACAAGTTCAACTCCAAGTGTTTGATCCAAATCATTTTTGTACTCAGCAACCAATTTTGTTGCAGCTGCTTCAATTTCGTCACAATTCATTGACTCCAGCTTAGACAAGAACCCGAAAAGTGAACAGGTTTCCTCATAGGCATTTAACCGTTGATCCAGTGAACTCAGGAACTGATCAATTGCTGGAAGGAAATTCTGAACCCGAAATTTTTCTGACTGTGAGTCGGCTGCTTCTTCTGATCGTCCATAATCCAATGGATTGAGTCGTACATTACGTTGACGCTTGCGTGTCTGTGAGCAATACCCAGTTTCTGACATTTCCCTTCCCTTCTTATCATAAACATGGAAGCAATCTCTTTTTTCTCGTACAAAACATTCCAAGGACTTCAGCAATGCTACTGCTGTGTTCAAATCGAGTTTAGGATCTTGCAATGCATGGCTTGTTGCATCAACTCTGCCAAGAATGTCATGTCATGTCAACAAACACAGCGCCCTGAAGGCATTCGTATTGGAAGTGATAATGAAAAAAATATTTTATTTGTTTTGTTTTTAATCTCAATTTCGTTATTCCATGTAGTTAATTTTTAATCAATATATGTTTGTGGAATTCTAAATATATTATTAGCAGTACCTCATCATCCAATTAAACCGATCCTCAACGGATTTTAATGAATCCTTGGGAAAGTGGAGATTCAGCTTACTTGTTTGTTTGGCAGAGGGCAGGGTGATAGGGTCCATGGCATTGCTGTTTCCACTGTGGCTAGTGTTTCCCATAGAACATTACCGTCACTGTCATAATCACTGGGGTCTGACTCTTGAAGGGTGTTGGATTCAGTCAAGACCTGCTGTGTTTTATTCCCAGTTGAATTCTTTCTGCTTCCTTCTGTGTGTGTCGTCCTTTTCTTCCTATCACTCATGATCTCATCACTGTCGCTTCCTTCACTTTTCTTCGCCTCCTCTTGCCTCCTCTTCTTTTCTTTCTTACTAATCATCTCTTGAAAATTGTGTATCACTTCTATTGTTGTTGGCCGCGGATCGTCTGCTTCTGATTCGCTACTTGAAAGCCTCAGGTCGTCTTCTAAGTGTTCAGTAGGGCAATCTTTTCTTCTTTAGCCAAAGCCTTCATAGGTTTCTGCCCACCACTCTCCCCAGGCATTGCGCAATGCTTGTGTTCGGTCACAGGCGAGATGGAGAGTCAACGACGTCACTACCACCTCATACAACGTAACGCTCTTCGCACTGCGCAAATGCGAAAATAACCGACCAGAGGATCCAGGCAGAAAGTACGGATATTTTATCTAAAATATTGTCTACTGCGCATGCGCAAATGCGAAAATAACCGACCAGAGGATCCAGGCAGAAAGTACGGATATTTTATCTAAAATATTGTCTACTGCGCATGCGCAAATGCGAAAATAACCGACCAGAGGGTCCAGGCAGAAAGTACGGATATTTTATCTAAAATATTGTCTACTGTGCATGCGCAAATGCGAAAATAACCGACCAGAGGATCCAGGCAGAAAGTACGGATATTTTATCTAAAATATTGTCTACTGCGCATGCGCAAATGCGAAAATAACCGACCAGAGGGTCCAGGCAGAAAGTACGGATATTTTATCTAAAATATTGTCTAAGTCCAACAACTATAAATTTCACAAGCGACACTGTGCTTACAACCGGGCTCCACTGTAGTTCTTTAAACAGACTGAAGGTAGTCGTCTCACTAAATTCATCAGAATTGGGAATTGTAGGGAGAGCTCACTCACAGCCTTTGTTGACGTTTCACGGTGCGCATGTCGAATGTAACGTGAAGTGTTGTGTTAATAGATGGGAAATATTGGTTAAAAGGTGGAGAAGTGATGTGATGCGACTCGATGAGATTAGAGGATATTTGTCACTGTTGCCAAGTGAAGTGTTATGGGCCGATAACTTGATTGGATTCATGGAAATAAATAGTGTTAACGGAGGTAGTGAACCTAATTGAAGGTTAAGGAAAAATTCACGTGTGGAATCCCTTTTCTAGTGAACATTAAAAGTACGACGAGGTACCGCAGTGAATTTTCCAAGTGTCCATTTTGAAGTGAAGTCAATTAAAACACGTGGGAACTAAAGAGGATTCACCATAGTTAACTACACCAGGATTTGGCTTTACCCTCCTCCAGCAATTTAAATTAAGGTATGATTAAAACTTTGGTTAGGTTAAATTTGGTTAGGTTAGGTATGGTTAGTATTATGCCATGTATTACAATTGGCACACAGAGCTATTAAAATGGTTATGGGTTAATACGTCTGACTCGCCGCTACCCCTAGCAACAACATCAGATACAATATCATATCAGTACACTTTACATTCAGAAACATTCAGAAAATCTAACATTAAACCTAGGAAACAACTCAGAGAACGTATACCAACACACAGTAGGTTTAGTTCTGGTTTTATTGGGGTGTTTACTCATGTGTATAACGAAAAACCGTCCCTATCTGTTAGGTTTATGGGCATGAAATGAAGGTCATCAATGGATAATAATCTCAATTTTACATTAGAAAAAAATTTGTTTATCTAAGGATGATGAAATAGGCTGTAATTATGGAATTTTTCGTTGAATTACTATCGTGAACTTGCTGTGAACTTATATTGAACTTCTGGCGAACATTAAGAGTCTGTGAGCTTTTATTGACCGCTGTAACTATGGTTAATGAGTGAGTTTGTTTATGGAAAGTTGATATATTTAACTGAAGGGATGAAGGTGGCTGAGGTGTGACCACGGCTCGTTCAACAGGGCGAGTTCTTCCTCATCACATTATATCCAACTAATTATTCGTTTGGTCTTAAAAACCGGTGTGTGTTGTAAAGTACTACAGGGGCATTTTGAACTCAGATTTTGTGGATTCTTTTTAGAATGTGACTTGAATGTACCTGTAGTTTAACGGAGTGTTCAGGTGTTTGCGCCGAGTGAAAAATGTTCTGGATTTACTGAGGTCACGATATGTAGTATGTAGGCTGGTCGCTTCGGGGTGGTAAAAAGCCTCAGGAAAGTAGCTTTTATATGATCGGAAAACGAATCTGGAGAACAGGTAAATTTTGATATGTATCATTTAGTGTTTTATTTAATTTTAAAATCAAACTTTAACCCGTAATGATTTCTGTCAGGTTGTTGGAGAGCCGAGGGCACTGGGGCCACGAAGTACTTGTTGTTTCATAAGGAAATAAAAAGTAGTTTATTCTCAGCCTCAATACCAAGTCCGTTAGATACAGTTACATTCAAGCAACAAGTTTAACGTAAACAAGATCCCTAGAGGTGATAGTTGTAAAGTATTATCGAGTAATGATACTGTGAATGCAACCTACGGGTCTGCACTACAACGGCCTGCACGAGTCACTTGCCTGTGTGTCCGCTAGATTAGTTATACCGTCGAAATATAAGACAGGTGTAATGACCTTCACACCTAAATTTCTTGTAAAATATATTTGAGTCAGTTCCTTTCATGTAGAATTCGAAATTTGTTTTCAGGTTTCATTCTAGCCAACCATTGATATAACTCCGGTGATGATAAACAAATTAAAGTTTAATTTTAAAGTTCATTAATGTTATGTTAAATTTTCTGAGTATTATTTTACATATGATTATTTTCCGCCAATGGCATTTCCCGGTGTCTGGTTCGAATCATGGCAGAATCAGTTTTAAAATTAATTGATCAAAAATTAGTAGTCTTGGGAAAACTCTTAATTGATCAAAAAATTAATAGCCTTAGGTAAAGTATCTGTGAATACAATATAAACTACTCAATAATATTCCTAGGTCGTGGTGCAGCCGGTGTCACCATTAACATTTATCTGAGGAATTCTTTGACGTTTTTATTAGAAGAATGTTGCGAGTATCGACGTTATCGGGAACTGTTATTTGATTTCAGATTTTAAAGCGATTTGAAAACTGGGTGGTTATAGTGTCAAAAGGAATTTGGTCTATCTGGTGGGATATTATAAGTACCGGTAATAACTCGTATAGATAGTGGAATTTCTCATAGCACTGCGTTACCCAAAGCAGAAACGAACTTGGTGTGGTGTCCGGATTGTAACAAGTGTTTGATTTTAGCTGCGTTGAGTAGCGTGTTATTTATTCCTGGTCAGACGTAGTTCAGTGATGGGTGTCTGTCAGAGAGGGAGGTCACGGGTTAACTGTCCTTCTCTCTCCATTAAAATAAATATCGAAGCCAAAATCCTGACGAAACCAAATAATTAATGGAGATAACGAACCTTTTCCAGACAGTTATCATCAGTCGTGTTTTACCTTAGGTGGTACTGGAGGGGGAAGAATGTAGTCTCACCTAACCCAAGTTTTACCTGAACTCACCCAACATTATTACTATTTAACCTAACTTGGTAAATTGGAACTTTTTTTTACTAATCAATACATTCTGGTAATACCGGTATAAGAACGGCCACAGTAACAGTATATAAACAGTGACCTCGTGGATGAGAAGTACTGTAGTCTGTTCATCCTAAGGACAAAATACTGATTCAATAATAGCTTGGGTGTCCGTTATAGCCAGGTAAATGTTAATTGGGTGTCCGTTATAGCCAGGTAAATGTTAATTGGGTGTCCGTTATAGCCAGGTAAATGTTAATTGGGTGTCCGTTATAGCCAGGTAAATGTTAATTGGGTGTCCGTTATAGCCAGGTAAATGTTAATTGGGTGTCCGTTATAGCCAGGTAAATGTTAATTGCAAAGAATATCTATCATCAGGTCAGGTTTTGCTTACAATTTATCGTCGAGTTGGCAGAAATATTATTCAAGAGAGCGCGCGCGCACACACACTGAGGTCACCAACATTTTTTTAAACTGCTTTTGAATTTATATATAGAAATAATGACTTTCCTCGAGTATGTTTGGAAAAATAACTTCATTTGTGTAACGGTTAGCCGACACACTTAGTTGGCTGCTTTGCTAAAGTGGTTATTACAAAATTAGAGGTTAGTAGATTAATAACGGATTTATTATGCCCCGCTATCGTCGGCGAAGAGCGTTGATTACGTCTGTCTGTCTTTTTTTATACCAGGGCGAGTGTCTCCGTATGTACATAGATTTACTAATCTTGATCAAATTCATCATACTGCCTCCTTCCCTCCACCACCTGCCTCCTTCCCTCCACCACCTGCCTCCTTCCCTCCACCTCTTGCTTCCTTCCCTCCACCACTTGCTTCCTTCCCTCCACCACCTACCTCCTTCCCACCCCCACCCACCTCGTTCCTTACCCCACCCATCGTCTGGTGAAAGGAAGTTAGGTGTGAGGTAAACCAACTATAATGTCATTAGTAACATATCAGTGACTGCGTATCGCTTATTTAACTAAAAAAGGAAAGTTTATTATGAATTCATTGTTGTATTTTGTTATTACTAAATATTTCAGTTTATTTAGCTTCTTGTTGTAGTTAAAAATAGTAAATTAACTTATAAAGCAGTTTTTCCACTGTTGAAGGTAATTAGAACGATATGAAACAATGCCATTAGAAATCTCACATGATAGTTTTTCCTACTTCTGCTAAAACCCTCTCCTAATAAGTGACTCCCAGGTGGAACTCAGGAGACTTTGTTATACTCGATGAGGAGACTTTGTTATACTCGATCAGGGGACTTTGTTATACTCGATCAGGAGACTTTGTTATACTCGATCAGGGGACTTTGTTATACTCGATCAGGGGACTTTGTTATACTCGATCAGGGGACTTTGTTATGCTTGATGAGGAGACTTTGTTATACTCGATCAGGGGA
>NW_024736665.1:0-10176 GCF_018991925.1 Homarus americanus
AGGTGAAGCCAAAGAGCTTTCCAGGTCAAACATGTTGAACTCAAAATCGAGTAGCGAAAAAAAAAGTAACCGTGGCTACTAAGCTAACTAGCTAGCTAATTAATAATATCAAAATGCAATAAACTGTGAAACACAGCAAGGGATTAACCAAACACATGGTACACAAGATAAGGGTTAACTCACCAGTAGCTTAAGCAATAACAGGAGCAATATAAATGAACACTGTAAACACAGCAACTTGCTTCCAAAAATACTTAGCGATGAAACAACACCTGGCGAGTAACAACACTTGATATGACACAACAATGGTGGTTAGCTCCCGGACACAGGCCCCCACTTGTCGCGATCCCACTACCCTTTATACTTGGGGAGCGAATCCTACCCCAAGTTATTAACAAATAAAGGTACAAATAGGGAACACGGCAATAATTATCCTCACCAAAAACAAAGACAATCGGACTATAAAAGGGTAGACAAAGGATGCGAGTTTCCGTTGTGTATAATAAAGTACCATAAATCCCTTAACAAAATATTCAGCTTATAAATTACCCTTAACCAAACTTAACCTAAACATTAACAGTATATACATAATAATACAACATAAACCATTTTGAAGCAAGTGGACGTGGGGGAGGCAATACAAGATACAAGTACTTAAGTGAGGAGCTGAGATGGCTGACGAGTAAGGCTGAGTATTGTAGAAGACGGTAGGTAGTCACTGTCCGTAGGTTTAGAGGATAGATGATCCTGTGGTCACTTCCCAGAGCCAAGTCCTCTCTCCTCGAATTGGAGCTGACAAAGAAGACTTTGAGGAGGTGACGCAACAACCAGGATATGGAGAAGGGAAACCCCGGAGTGTTAACTAAGACGAGTCATACTCGTGTCTCGTCCCTAGATGGCGTTGCTCGTGGTGCTGGGTAGGTAGATCAGGACAATAGATGGTGTGGTTCGTAGTGCTGGGTGGAGGGGTTCGTAACACACCCCCCCTCCAAAGACCTCCGTAGCGCGGTCGCGAAGGAGGTGATCAACTGGTGCATCTGGAGAGTAGCTGCTGCATTTCCACTGGAGCTCGGGATAAGGAGTCTGCAATCAGGTTGTCGACCCCCTTTATGTGCCGGACTTGTAGATTATAGGGCTGGGTGAGGAGAGCCCAGCGGAGGATTCGCTGGTTGGAGGTCTTGTTGGTTTGGATGAACGTGAGTGGGTTATGGTCGGTGAAGACTAGGGTTGTTTGTGGGCAAGACTGGAGTTAACATTCAAACTTCTTTATTGCCAACACCAGAGCCAGGGCCTCCTTCTCTATGGTCGAGTAGTTGGTCTGATGTTTTTTCAACTTGGCGGAGTAATATTCCACAGGGTGAAGAACATCAGTGGTTGGGTCGGGTTGTAGGAGCACAGCCCCCACTCCGACACCACTAGCGTCGATTTGCAGATGGAAGGGCGAGGTGTAGTCAGGGGGGTGGACTACAGGCTTGGAGGCAAGGAAGGCTTTGAGGCAGTGGAAAGACTGGTCGCACCTCTGGTTCCAGATGTAAGGGACCGCAGAACTGGTAAGGTCTGTGAGGGGTCCGGCCACGCTGGAGAAGTTACTGCAGAACCGACGGTAGTAGCCGCACATCCCCAGGAAGCGCATGAGTTCCTTCCTCGTCCTTGGAGTGGGGAAGGACAAGATGGCTCTAACGTTTGCGTCCTTGGGTCTTACCATACCATGCCCAACGATATGTCCCAGGTAGGTCACTGAGGCCCGGCCAAAAGCAGATTTAGCCAGGTTTATGGTGAATCCAGTCTCTTGCAGTCGTGCGAACAGTATCTCCAAACGCACCAGATGTTCGTCCCAGCTGTCCGACACCACCACCAGGTCATCCAGGTAGGCGAACGTCCCACCTAGGTCCTGAATAAGGTAGTTGATGGCCCTCTGGAATGTGGCCGGAGCATTAGAAAAGCCAAACGCCATAACCAAATATTGAAAAAGATCAAATGGAGTTATAAATGCCGAGATTATTTTTGCCCTATCCGTGAGTCCCACTTGATAATATCCTTTCAATAGGTCCACGGTACTGATAAATTTGGCACAGCCTATGCTGTCTATTATATCTTCAATCAAAGGTAAAGGGTAGGAGTCTGAGACAGTGACCTGGTTCACTTTACGATAATCGGTACAGAAACGAAAAGTGCCATCGGGTTTTGGAATGAGAAGGCAAGGTGAAGTCCAGGGGGAGGTACTAGGCTCAGCTAAGTTATGTTTTAACAAAAAATCTACCTCCTTTTTCATAATCTCTTTTTTTGTGGATTTAGTCGATATGCTGATTGCCTAATGGGTTGTACATCATCTGAGATTAGCTTAATATCATGTTTAAGTATATTGCAAAAACCTGGGAGGTCTGACGTGACTTTAGGAAATGTCGATAATATCTTAGCGAGATCTTTTGCTTGAGATGGATTCAGAACAGAAAAATACTCATCCAAGTTGTTGAGTATGTGACTGTTAGCAGGGTTTTCTTTAGGTAGAGGGAAGTCTAAATTCTCCAATAGGTCCATGTCATCTGTCTCCGGCTCCGGCCCTGACAAAACCGTATGCAATACAGGTAGGCACATAGCCTCTGGGATGTCTTCCTCTGACTGCCTGCAATGGTAAGGATTTCATGAGATTAATGTGAACAAGTTGTGAATCTTTTCTGCGATCAGGAGTATGGACTATATAGTTGAGAGGAGATAGTTTATTAGCAACTATATAGGGACCAGTAAACTTGCTTTTAAGGGGAGAGCCTGGGATGGGTAGAAAGAGTAACACTTTGTCACCTGGAGAAAATGATCTTTTAACTAATTTAGGTTGGGACTTCACCATTTTTTCTTGGACTTTTTTTAAGTTTGACTGAGCAATGGTTCGGACTTCAGTTAATTTGTCCCTTAAAGTGTCAATGTATTGGGAAACTGTTGCGGGCTTAATAGATGGAGTGTCAAACCACTGCTCCTTTACTATTTTAAGGGGTTCCCTAATTTGTCTCCCATATAGTAACTCGAACGGGGAGAAACCCAATGACTCCTGGGGACATTCCCTGATGGCAAAGAGTAAGAAGTCTATGCTTTCATCCCATTCCTTTTGGTGTTCTATACAGTATTTTTTTATCATTGATTTGAAATTTGATGGAACCGTTCCAAGCAACCTTGGGATTGTGGGTGGTAAGCCGAAGATGTACAATGGTCCACACTGAGGTCTTTCATCACCTGTTTGAAAAGATTGCTCGTAAAATTGGTGCCCTGATCGGATTGGATCTCTTTAGAAATGCCCACTGAAGTGAAAAGGTGCAAAAGAGGTTTGATTAAATTTTTTGAAGTGATGCTTTTAAGGGGAAAAGCCTCTGGATAACGTGTACTGGTATCCATAACTGTGAGCAGGAATTGATTTCCCTTCTTAGTCTGTGGTAATGGGCCCACACAATCCTCAACAAACTTTTCAAATGGTGTAGAAAATACTGGGATGGGCTTAATGGGAGCTGCTGGTATACTTTCATTTGGTTTTCCTACCATTTGACAAATATGACAAGATTTTAGGTACTTTGACACATCCTTCCTAAGTCCAGGCCAGTAATAGTGTTGGAGGAGCTTTTTATATGTTTTCAGGATTCCCAAATGTCCTGAAATACCATCATGGGCAAGGGCAATTAATGCTGGTCTGACTGAAGAGGGAATTACCACTTGATGTATTTCAGACCACGTGTCTAGATGGGTAAGCTCAGGGGGTCTATAGGCCCTCATCAAAACCCCTTCCTGATAATAAAAACACGGAAGGGTGTTAAAATCTTTACCCTCAACTGCCGCATGATGAAGTTTATTCAAAGATGGATCAGATTGTTGGGCTTTAATGAGCTCATCCTTACTAATGGTCTTATTGTACAGATCTTCTGTGGGTAGGAAGATATTGGAGGTGGTTTTAGATGAAGAGGGCCCATTTCGCATACTCTGTGACCGGGTGACAGCACAATATGGGAAAAGGTGAGGAGTAGTTTCTTCAAGGTCAGTGGTGGAGTTGACAGGTAAGGAGAGTCGACTGTCTTTATGTTGGGAACCACTAGATCTCCTACCAAGTCATTACCCAATAATAAATGAATGCGGCTCACAGGCATTGGATCTTTCCTAATGGCTATTTGCACTTCCCCAGTAATCAAGGGACATTGGAGGTGCACTTTAGCTAAGGGATAGGAAGAATGGGATGAGAGATCTGAAATTAGAACACTCTCGTTAGTAAATGCGGTAGATATATCAGGAATGACGTTAAACAGGAGGATAGATTGTGCTGCGCCCGTATCACGTAGTATACGAATAGGGAAAGAACGAGACCCCTCTATGATTGAAATTTTTCCCTCATAGGTGAATGAAGAGAAGAGATCCGGATGGGGCCTTTCCACATTGGCATTTGCTATTGGTTTGGATTTGGGATCCAGGGAACTACTTTTAGCAATTCGACACTTTGGGTGTTTACAAGTCTGGATCGTATGGCCTGGGTTTTTACAGTAAGAACAAGTAAGCTTGGTTGCATCAGGGGGAGTAGGTGTGGGACCTTTCGACCTACCACTCACGCCCCAAAGGTTATCATCAGAGGAGGACCTAACATGTCGGGAAGTACCACGTTCTCTACTGCCCAATGACTCCACCAACAAAGCGTACGCATCAGCCAGCTCAGCAGCACGCCCTAAATTAACCTCTCCACGCTCCTCCACATGCTTCAAGATGTGAAATGGTATCTTGCTCTTCCACTCCTCCAGGACTACCAAGTTTAACAAATCCTGAAATGTGGAGGTCTCTGTAGCCTCTAACCACTTCTTAAAAAACCTAAGCTTTTCTTGAGCAAACTCAACAAGGTGTGGGAAAATGGTTTGGTTAGTTTACGAAACTTCTGCCGGTACCCATCTGGCGTGATAGCATAAGAGGTGAGGATATTCTTTTTTTACGTTATCATAGTCATCAGTCTGGTCTAAACAGTTATAAACTCTACGAGCCTTACCATATAATTTAGGAACTAACACTGACACCCACTGGTCCTTTGGCCACTCATTCTTCCCGGCTATTTTCTCAAAAGTCCTAAATGACCCGTCCATATCGGATTCATCAAACCCAGGAACAAGGGAAGAAGCGGTAGCAGGGTTAAAAGCAGCTAGTTTCTCTCTTAATGCCACTTCTTTTGATCTAAACTCGGATGTTAAGGTGACTTCTATCTCTCTTACCTGTAGTTCTTTCAGTCTAACCTCCTGCTCCAACTTGGCCCGTTCCATCATTTCCTCATGCTCCAACTTGGTCTGTTCCGACCTTCCCTCATGCTCCAACTTTTGCTCCAACTTGGCCTGTTCCAACTTGGCCTGTTCCAACTTGGCCTGTTCCAACTTTTCTTCATGCTGCAACTTGGCCTGCTCCAACTTGGCCTGTTCCGACTCCTGCTCCAACTCGAGTTCTTTCATTTTTATTTGGAACTCGAACCTTGCTCGTTCTAGTTCTAAGGCGTCTACTCTTTGTGTTTTTTCTTGAGGGCTAGCCAGACCTGAAGCAACTTCTGAGTGAGGAGGGGTGGTGGATAGTGGTTGAAGTTTCTTGGACATGGGCGTTAATCTGTCAACAGAGGATTCTTTTAAAACTTCATGTTGAACCAGCACTTCAATCACATGATTTTTTAACATTTCCTTAGTCAGTTGCTGTGAAAATGGGATATTGTAATAGTTGGCTATTTCTTTCCATTCTTTCTTCAGGATATTAACACGTAATTTAGCTACGGAAGGATTTTCAATAAAAATCCTGGAGATCAAAACCTGAGGTGGCCATTGTTAAGAAAAATAGGATAAATTAACTAATGGTCAAAAGATAAGATAAGTGGATAACCCTAGAAAATATCACGGCAGTGGATAACCAGAAAGTCCCGGAAACTAACCAAGTTATACCTAGGGAAATTACACTTATGATTATTGTTCTTTTGAGAAGATCCTTAGATAAGGATAAAAGACTTGAAAGAGGTAGGGCGTATTACGGCATTAATATAAAGATCCGGATTAACAACCTGATAAATGGTATGATTGACCCTGAGAATGAGATCATGAGAAGAACATATGGAGCTTTATAATTATGGGGTCCTGTAGAGCGTGGCGTCCCAAGATATCACTTCACCGTAAACTAGTGACTATGGAACAACCTACTCTGGAGTGAGGGTACGGCATTAAACAGATCCGGATTCTTCCCAACACTCGATAAGACTTACTACACAACTGCCACGTGTAATAACAGGTAAGCCTTATGACACTTGGAACCTAATATCCTACGTCTGTCACTCTTACTATACGATAATACCAATATATGCACACACATATGAAGGAAACTTTAAACCACCGTAAAGCAATTGTGAACAGAAGTGACTGGGAGGAATAATTAACACTGAGTAACAAGGAGGGAAGGAATATGGTACTTAAGGTCGAGTCCTGTCACGGCCGCCATTTGTTACGAGTTGGGGATTTAGAATATAGTTATACGTCTACCCAGATCCCAACAGGTAACAAAAAAAAAAAAAAAAGACAATCGGACTATAAAAGGGTAGACAAAGGATGCGAGTTTTCGTTGTGTATAATAAAGTACCATAAATCCCTTAACAAAATATTCAGCTTATAAATTACCCTTAACCAAACTTAACCTAAACATTAACAGTATATACATATTAATAAAACATAAAACAATCTTGAAGCAAGTGGACGTGGGGGAGGCAATACAAGATACAAGTACTTAAGTGAGGAGCTGAGATGGCTGACGAGTAAGGCTGAGTATTGTAGAAGACGGTAGGTAGTCACTGTCCGTAGGTTTAGAGGATAGATGATCCTGTGGTCACTTCCCAGAGCCAAGTCCTCTCTCATCGAATTGGAGCTGACAAAGAAGACTTTGAGGAGGTGACGCAACAACCAGGATATGGAGAAAGGAAACCCCGGAGTGTTAACTAAGACGAGTCATACTCGTGTCTCGTCCCTAGATGGCGTTGCTCGTGGTGCTGGGTAGGTAGATCAGGACAATAGATGGCGTGGTTCGTAGTGCTGGGTGGAGGGGTTCGTAACAACTTGAAAAAGTAAGAACAGTTGAAATAAGTGAATCACAAAAGGGAAGTTAATTAATTAATTCAATTTATGTTCTAAAGGGAGTAATGACTAGCAAACATGAATTTAAGGGAATAAGTAAGTGTATAATAAAATAAGAGTGATGCCGGAAGGGCGAAAATATGCTGTAAGGAGTTAGACCAAACAAATATTACTTAACATTACTATATTACACAAGACATACGAAATATATATATACAACAATCACTACAAAATGATTATCCCTACCAAACAGGAGATACCTTACCACCAGGATCCCTTCCTAGGCCTAATTAAACGTGTCACTAATACCTGATACCCCTAGGGCATTGCAGAAGACTGGATAAAGCACTAGACAAGGGTCAAGGCTAGAGAACGAATGGACACGTCTAACCTATGCCACGGTTTTTCGATACTGGGGAAGCTTGCCCACGCCGGGAGGAGAGCGTCTCATATCACGTGATTCAGGACATTTGCTGGATATTTCATATAATTAATTAATATTACTCTTGAGTTGACTTAACAGAGTAAGACAATGATGCATATTAATAACATACATAAATATACAATTAACCTAAGTAACTAGGAACAAAAATAATATAATAAGTACAATTAACAATTTATTAATAGCTTGTATGAAATGTAGGCGTGAACATATGCCTCACGCTATGCGAGTTCCCGAGCGCTCAGGCACGTGACACTGACCCTCACACTCCGGGTCATGTGAAGGGGTGCCCGGCCCTCACACCCGGGTTTGCAGCACTGTAGGGGTGCCCGGCCCTCACACCCCGTTTCATGGCACTGAAAGGGTGCCCGGCCCTCACACTCCGGTTCATGACACTGAAGGGGTGCCCAGCCCTCACACCCCGGGTCATGGCACTGAAGAGGTGCCCGGCCCTCACACCACGGGTCATGGGGTTGAAGCGGTTCCCGGCCCTCACACCCCGGGTCATGGTGCTGGAGGGGTGCCCGGCCCTCACACCCCAGGTCATGTCACTGGAAGGGTGCCCGACCCTCATACCCCGAATCTTGGCACTGAAATCGAGCCAGGCCCTAACACTCTGGGTCATGGCACTGAAAAGGTGCCCGGCCCTCACCATGGGTCATGGGGTTGAAGCAGTTCCCCGGCCCCTCCCACCCAGGTCATGGTGCAGGAGAATGCCTGGCCGTCACCCGGGTCATGGCACTGAAGAGTGCCTGTCCCTCCCACTCCTGGGTCATGGTGCTGTGAAGGGGTGCCTGGCTTTACACCCAGATTCGCCAGCACTGAAAGAGGTGCCCAGCCCTCACACCCCGGGTCATGTGAAGGGGTGCCCGGCCCTCACACCCGGGTTTGCAGCACTGTAGGGGTGCCCGGCCCTCACACCCGGGTTTGCAGCACTGTAGGGGTGCCCAGCCCTCACACCCCGTTTCATGGCACTGAAAGGGTGCCCGGCCCCCACACTCCGGTTCATGACACTGAAGGGGTGCCCGGCCCTCACACCCCGGGTCATGGCACTGAAGAGGTGCCCGGCCCTCACACCACGGGTCATGGGGTTGAAGCGGTTCCCGGCCCTCACACCCCGGGTCATTGTGCTGGAGGGGTGGCGGCCCTCACACCCCGGGTCATGTCACTGAAAGGGTGCCCGACCCTCACACCCCAGGTCATGTCACTGAAGGGGTGCCCGGCCCTCACACCCCGGGTCATGGCACTGAAGGGGTGCCAGCACCACCCCGATTCATAGCACTGAAAGGGTGCCGGCACTCACCCAGGGTCTATGGTGGCTGAGGTGCCAGCCCTCACACCCCGGGTCATGGGGTTGAAGCTGTTCCCGGCCATCACACGCCAGGTCATGGTGCTCATGGGGTGCCCGGCCCTCACACTCCGATTCTTGGCACTGAAATCGAGCCCTGCCCTAACACTCTGGGTCATGGTGCTGAAGGGGTGCCCGGCCCTCACACCCCGATTCATTTCACTGAATGGGTGCGTGACCCTCACATCCCAGGTCATGTCACTGGAGGGGTGCTCGACCCTCACACCCTGATTCTTGGCACTGAAATCGAGCCCGGCCCTAACACTCTGGGTCATGGTGCTGAAGGGGTGCCCGGCCCTCACACCCCGATTCATTTCACTGAAGGGGTGCCTGTCCCTCACACCCCGGGTCATGTGAAGGGGTGCCCGGCCCTCACACCCCGGTTTGCAGCACTGTAGGGGTGCCCGGCCCTCACACCCCGTTTCATGGCACTGAAAGGGTGCCTGGCCCTCACACTCCGGTTTATGACACTGAAGGGGTGCCCGACCCTCACACCCCGGGTCATGGCACTGAAGAGGTGCCCGGCCCTCACACAATGGGTCATGGGGTTGAAGCGGTTCCCGGCCCTCACACCCCGGGTCATGGTGCTGGAGGGGTGCCCGGCCGTCACACCCCGGGTCATGGCACTGAAGGGGTGCCTGTCCCTCACACTCCGGGTCATGGTGCTGAAGGGGTGCCTGGCTTTTACACCCCGATTCATGGCACTGAAAGGGTGCCCGGCCCTCAAACCCAGGGTCATGGTGTCGGAAGGGTGAACGGCCCTCACACCCAGGGTCATGGCAGTGAAGGGGTGCCTGGCCCTCACACCCCGGTTCATGTCATTAAAGGGGTGCCCGGCCCTCACACCCCGGATCATGGGGCTGAAGCGGTTCCCTGCCCTCACACCCCGGGTCATGATGCTGATGGGGTGCCCGACCCTCACACCCCGATTCTTGGCACTGAAATCGAGCCCGGCCCTAACACCCTGGGTCATGGTGCTGAAGGGGTGCCCGGCCCTCACACCCCGGGTCATAGCACTGAAGGTGTGCCCGGCCCTCACACTCCGGGTCATGGTGCTGAAGGGGTGCCCGGCCCTCACACCCCGGGTCATGTAATTAAAAGGGTGCCCGGCCCTCACACCCTGTGTCATGTCACTGAAGGGGTGCCCAGCTGTCACACTCCTGGTCATGGCACTGAAGGGGTGCCTGGCCCTCACACCCCGGGTCATGGTACTGAAGGGGTGCTCCGCCCTCACACCCCGGGTCATGGTGCTAATGGGGTGCCTGGCCCTTACACCCCGGGTCATG
>NW_024736666.1:0-21543 GCF_018991925.1 Homarus americanus
TACTCTCTATCTCTCTCTCCCTCCTTCCTCTCTCTCTTTCTGTCTCTCTTTCTCTCTTTCCATCTGTTGATGTTTGTCCCCTTCTCCTCCTCATCTTCCTCTCCCTTCCTCTCTCCCATCTCTGTCCAACACTCAGGACTTCATCTACTCACCACCCAGGACCATCTACCACCCCCTGACCATCTACCAGACCACCGCCTGCACTCATCTACCACCACCAGACCATCTGAGACAACACTAGGACCATCTACTCACCACTCAGGACCATCACCCAGACCATCCATCAACACCATCTATCAACACTACTACTGTCATCACTACCTAGACAACACTAGACTATCTAATAACAACCTGGTGACCATCCACCACCTTCACCCAGTCCACCACCACCTGAACCATCCACAACGTCTCTGGAACCATCCACCACCACCTGGGACCATCCAGTAGGACCCTCCACCAGCTCACCACCTAGACCATCTAACACCAGTTAGGACCACCACCACCCGGAACCACCACCCGGGACCCAACAACACCAGGACCATCCACCACCAAACCAGACCAGTCACCCAGGACCACCACCACCTGAGACCATCCACCACCACCTGACCACCCACCACCACCAGACCATCGTGGCACAGATAGTCATCAGTGCCACCAATGACATCTTCTACACCTGGGGAAGCCTTAATGAACCCCACAGGTATCCGTCAGGTAATGAATCACACCCGAACTGTCTCTTCTCTTCATATATATCATCTTACCTTCACCGTCTTATTTCTTAATTAAGGTATGGTGTTGCGTGTGTCTTCACTTTAGTTTTAACTCTATTTTATGACCTAATAATTTTTGAGGGCGATGCTTCCGTTGTACAGTTTAACAACATCAGCATCCTGTAGTGCTAGTGCTGTAGTGTACACTTTTCATCCACCACTGTACATCCTTCATCCACCACTGTACATCCTTCATCCACCACTGTACATTCTTCATCCTCCACTGTACATTCTTCATCCTCCACTGTACATCCACCATCCTACATGTACAGTCAGTCAACACAGTATCGTGTCTGTCTCTTAGTCAGGTAACACTTAATCTATCAGAGCTTCAAGAGTCAGGTGTAATCCAGGTGAGGTCATTATCCTCAGGTGACATACCGGTGATTGGAGAAACGAAAGGTTAGGTTAGTTTAGGTTAAGTCACTTCCGGTTAGGTTAGGTTAGGTTAGGTTAGGTTAGGTTAGGTTAGGTTAGGTTAGGTTAGTTTAGGTTAAGTCACTTCCGGTTAGGTTAGGTTAGTTTAGGGATTATTCGTCATTTAAAATATGAAGGGAAGAAATGACAAAGAGGTGGATTTTAAACTATCAAGTCATTATCAGGGTAGATAGTTCCCTTTAGCCATTGTTACTACTATCATTACGACTACAGGTACAACTTCTAGTCCTGCTGCTCCATGTACTACTTCTACTAATACTATTAAGAGACAAATACAAAATACCATATTGTGGAAATTATCAAAACTTTCATAAGCAAAAATATCAAAAGGAAAGTTGTTTTTAATCATTCAAGTCAGACCAACACGACTCTCCCAGATGCTCAGTTGACTTCCTTGTAAGAGGGAGAGAAAGAAAGATCAAGTCACACTCATCCAAAAGTCAAAGACCTCCGAGGCACTTGAGAATGAGAGAGACGAGTTCGTTGACAAAACCAGAATCGTTTAGAAGTGAGAGGAATTCACTCAGGCAGTCATGAATCCCTTGTGTAGTGAGGAAGGATTTATAGTCTTAGTCCTGCAGTCATTATTAAACACTCACTGGGGCTCAAACCTTCTGGTGTGACACGTATGATGGAAGACACTTCAAGGGAACACAAGGTAAAATGACAGCAATAATGTCACCTATTATGAATATTTTGTTTTAATGTTTTATGAAGTGAACAATATCGTGAACAAACAGGTGTCAAGGGTTAGGATATATTTACAAAGTTCATTTTATATTCCAGGTTACATTGTAGATCCTTAATTAATGTTGCATAAACATTAGTTATTTTGGGTCGACTGTTCACACTGTTTATATCGTGTACCTCAAAATAGACCACACAATAACTTTCTTTTGGTAATTTTAGGTAACTACAGGTGCGTTAACTAATGACGAACAAGCTAATTCTGCGTTATTATTCCCTCAGTATTTAAATCTTCATCCACTGCCTAAGAAATTACTAAATTACATTCTTACCTTCAGCATTAATTATTCACTGGAGTAAGTAATCCAATCCAGAGTGTAACTTACTGATAACACTCATCTTTTACAAACTTTAATATCATCCACTGTAGGTGCAGGTCAGAGGTAGGTCTGGAGGCTACTGTAGGTGCAGGTCAGTGGTGGATCTCGAGGCTACTGTAGGTGCAGGTCAGTGGTGTTTTACTGTAGGTACAGGTCAGTGGTGGGTAAAAGTAGGTGCAGGTCAGTGGTGGGTTACTGTAGATGCAGGTCAGTGTTAGGTCTGGAGGCTACTGTAGGTGCAGGTCAGTGGTGAGTTACTGTAGGTGCAGGTCAGTGGTGTGTCTCGAGGCTACAGTACTTGCATGTCAGTGGTGGGTTACTGTCAAATACTGCCAAGAGGTGTGAACAGCTTCCATATGGAGGGGATCTTTAATTGAAGTCTAATGTGTCACTTCAGGCAATAACTCTGTGGGGTGGACACATCGACAACACAAGAGTAACCGACATATAAACACTTCCGAGACAACGATAACTAATGACTTTTTTTGTTTGTCCTTTCAGAACAAAGTTCACTCCTGGGATTATCTCTCATAAACGAAGCATCACCAAGCACAAGCACCACACACCTGTATGGGCCTTCAGTATCGTCAACCAGCAACTGTCTACATGATAGTAGTCCAGACAAAACCTTCCTTTTACTTTAACCCGGAAATAAACATCGACAGGTTTATTATAAATAATTATGACGACAGTAAGTTTTCAAGGTTCAAGTGTCCTTATTTCCTGCCAATGGTTCCAGGAAAACCTTAAAACTTACAATTAATAAATAATTAAAGATTTTTGTTTCTTGTATCTGTATATATAAAACAAAGAAGTATGTATGTTTGTTTGTGTGTTTGTGTGTCCGCACGAGAATCTCGGAACTACTTTACCGATCTGTAGTGATGATGAATGGTGTTATATGTAGTGATGATGGATGGTGTTATATGTAGTGATGATGGATGGTGTTATATGTAGTGATGATGGATGGTGTTATATGTAGTGATGGTGGATGGTGTTATATGTAGTGATGATGGATGGTGTTATATGGTGATGGTGGATGGTGTTATATGTAGTGATGATGGATGGTGTTATATGTAGTGATGATGGATGGTGTTATATGTAGTGATGATGGATGGTGTTATGGCGTAGTGTACGATGGGTGGTGTTATATGTAGTGACGATGGATGATGTTATATGTAGTGATGATGGATGGTGTTATATGAAAGATGATGGATGATGTTATATGTAGTGATGATGGATGGTGTTATATGTAGTGATGATGATGGTGCGGTAGTGATGTAGGATGGTGTTATATGTAGTGATGGTGGATGTTGTTATATGTAGTGATGATGGATGGTGTTATATGTAGTGATGATAGGATGGTGTTATATGTAGTGATGATGATGGATGGTGTTATATGTAGTGATGGTGATGGATGGTGTTATATGGAGTGATGATGATGGATGGTGTTATATGTAGTGATGATGGATGTTATATATAGTGATGATGATGATGGATGGTGTTATATGTAGTGAGGATAGGGTGGTGTTATATGTAGTGATGATGGATGGTGTTATATGTAGTGATGGTGGATGGTGTTATATGTAGTGATGGTGGATGGTGTTATATGTAGTGATGATGGATGATGTTATATGTAGTGATGATGGATGGTGTTATATGTAGTGATGATGGATGGTGTTATATGTAGTGATGATGGATGGTGTTATATGTAGTGATGATGGGTGGTGTTATATGTAGTGATGGTGGATGATGTTATATGTAGTGATGATGGGTGGTGTTATATGTAGTGATGGTGGATGGTGTTATATGTAGTGATTATGGATGGTGTTATATGTAGTGATGGTGGATGATGTTATATGTAGTGATGATGGATGGTGTTATATGTAGTGATGATGGATGGTGTTATATGTAGTGATGGTGGATGGTGTTATATGTAGTGATGATGGATGGTGTTATATGTAGTGATGGTGGATGGTGTTATATGTAGTGATGATGGATGGTGTTATATGTAGTGATGGTGGATGATGTTATATGTAGTGATGATGGATGGTGTTATATGTAATGATGATGGATGATGTTATATGTAGTGATGATGGATGGTGTTATATGTAGTGATGATGGATGGTGTTATATGTAGTGATGGTGGGTGGTGTTATATGTAGTGATGATGGGTGGTGTTATATGTAGTGATGGTGGATGGTGTTATATGTAGTGATGATGGATGGTGTTATATGTAGTGATGGTGGATGATGTTATATGTAGTGATGATGGATGGTGTTATATGTAGTGATGATGGATTGTGTTATATGTACTGATGATGGATGATGTTATATGTAATGATGATGGATGATGTTATATGTAGTGATGATGGATGATGTTATATGTAGTGATGATGGGTGGTGTTATATGTAGTGATGGTGGATGGTGTTATATGTAGTGATGGTACGGTGTTATATGTAGTGATGATGGATGGTGATATGATGATTTATATGTAGTGATGATGGTGGTGTTATATGTAGTGATGATGGATGGTGTTATATGTAGTGATGATGGATGGTGTTATATGTAGTGATGATGGATGGTGTTATATGTAGTGATGATGGGTGATGTTATATGTAGTGATGATGGGTGATGTTATATGTAGTGATGATGGAAGGTGTTATATGTAGTGATGATGGATGATGTTATATGTAGTGATGATGGGTGGTGTTATATGTAGTGATGATGGATGATGTTATATGTAATGATGATGGATGATGTTATATGTAGTGATGATGGATGATGTTATATGTAGTGATGATGGATGGTGTTATATGTAGTGATGATGGATGATGTCATATGTAGTGATGATGGATGATGTTATATGTAGTGATGATGGGTGGTGTTATATGTAGTGATGATGGATGATGTTATATGTAGTGATGATGGGTGGTGTTATATGTAGTGATGATCTATTTTCTATCGATATAAAACAAAGAAGTATGTCTGTTTGTGTGTGTGTGTGTGTGTTTGCTTGTGTGTCCGCACGAGAATCTCGAAAACTACTCTACCGATCTGTAGTGATGATGGATGGTGTTATATGTAGTGATGATGGATGGTGTTATATGTAGTGATAATGGGTGGTGTTATACGTAGTGATGATGGGTGGTGTTATATGTAGTGATGATGGGTGGTGTTATATGTAGTGATGGATGATATTGCAGTGATGATGGATGGTGTTATATGGAAGATGATGGATGGTGTTATATGTAGTGATGATTCATTCTATTTATTTAAAACAACATGTCTGTTTGTGTGTGTGTGTGTGTGTTTTTGTGTGTCTGCACGAGAATTCGGAAACTACTCTACCGATCTGTAGTGATGATGGATGGAAAGTTATATGTAGTGATGATGGATGGTGTTATTTGTAGTGATGATAGATGGTGTTATATGTAGTGATGATGGATGGTGTGTTATATGTAGATGATGGATGATGTTATATGTGTTATAAGTGTTTACATAACATGGTAGATATTACTGAGCCTTCATCAGGGGTTGGTGCCTCCCCAGGTTCCCAGAGGCACAACTATTGTGACATTTTCTTATTAGATGGCAGCAGTTGAGTTAGATTCATTGGTTGGGAGGTACAGACAGAGTGTAAGTAGCTGTAGTTTGCGCTCCCTGATGTCGCCCAAATTGTCAAAATTGAAGGTAACTGACTTGGCAACGGTAATGCGTACGTTGGTCTTCTTAAGGATAGAGGCGGGTTGTTGGTCGGCAACATATGGATAGAACCATGAACTCAGCAGCTTGGCGGTCAAGGTTGTTCAAAACTAAGGGCACCGTAGTAGTTAACTTCCAGCTTGTTTGATGATTTTCGCTGCGGCCAATGCTGTCACCATCCAATCGTCCAACAGCCTTATCGCCAGGAGTGCTCCGTCAAAGTATCGGGATGTATGCGAACCATAGTGTCTATTTTGTTGTCTTTCGGGCATCACACAAACAGGTCGATTTGTCCACATTCTCAAACAATGGTCGAATCTGCTTAGGGCCACACCAGGTAGATGTTTGCTGCAACCACCACGAAGCTGGTGTCGAAGTCCACAACGAAACTCTTATAGAAGGTCATTATGTCATATATACATACCATATTCACTCAAAAGTCTGAGGACCTCAACTTAAAATTTGGGCAACAAAAGATTAATAGTTTAATGAGGTTGGAATATTTGTATTATGTAGTACTTATAAAAAAATATAGTGACGAGCGAAGATAGTGTGAAGAAGTGCAAGGTGGGTTAATGATGGAAGGTAGGAGGGGTGGGGAGGTAGTGAGCAGGAGGGATAGTAAAGATAAGGGGTAGTGAGGGGTAGGGGGTAATGAGGCGCTGGGTGTGAGGGGGTAGTGAAGAGTGGGAGGTAGTGAGGGGTGGGAGGTAGGATGAGGTAAGGTAGTGATGATGGGAGGTAGTGATGATAGGAGGTAGTAGTAATGAGGTAGTGATAACGGCAGGTAGTGATGATGTGAGGAAAGTGATGGGGAGGTAGTGATGATGGGAGGTAGCAGTAATGGGAGTGATGATGGGAGGTAGTGATGGGAATTAGTGATGATGGGAGAAGATGATGGGGAGATAGCAGTAATGGAGGTAGTGATAATGGCAGGTAGTGATGATGGAGGTTGCAGTAATGGGAGGTAGTGATAATGGATGGAGTGATGATGGGAGGTAGATAATGGCAGGTAGTGATGATGGGGTAGTGATGATGGAGGTAGTGATGATGGGAGGTAGTGATGATAGGAGGTAGTAGTAATGGAGGTAGTGATAATGGCAGGTAGTGATGTGTGGAGGCAGTGATGATGGGAGGTAGTGATGATGGAGGTAGTGATGATGGAGGTAGCAGTAATGGAGGTAGTGATAATGGCAGGTAGTGATGATGGGAGGTAGTGATGATGGAGGTAGTGATGATGGGAGGTAGTAGTAATGGGAGGTAGTGATAATGGCAGGTAGTGAAGATGGGAGTGCAGTAGTAATGGAGGCAGTGATGATGGGAGGTAGTGATGATGTGAATTAGTGATGATGGGAGGTAGTGATAATAGCAGGGTGATGATGGGAGGTAGTGATGATGGGAGGTAGTGATGATGGGAGGTAGTGATGATGGCAGGTAGTGATGATGGCAGGTAGTGATGATGGGAGGTAGTGATAATGGCAGTAGTGAATGATGGGGGAGGTAGTGATGATGGGAGGTAGTGATGATGGGAGGTAGTGATGATAGGAGGTAGTGATGATAGGAGGTAGTAGTAATGGGAGGTAGTGATAATGGCAGGTAGTGATGATGTGAGGTAGTGATGATGGGAGTGAGCATGATGGAGGTAGTGATGATGGGAGGTAGCAGTAATGCAGCGAGATGATGGGGAGGCAGCAGTAATGGAGGCAGTGATGAAGGCAGTGACGATGGGAGGTTGTAGTAATGGGATAGTGATGATGGAGGTAGTGATGATGGGAGGCAAAAGATAATGGCAGGTAGCGATGATGGGAGGTAGTGATGATGGAGGTAGTGATGATGGGAGGCAGTGATGAAGGAGGTAGTGATGATAGGAGGTAGGTAGTAATGGAGGTAGTGATACGGCAGGTAGTGATGATGTGGAGGTAGTGATGATGGGAGGTAGTGATGACGGGAGGTAGTGACGTGATGGGAGGTAGCAGTAATCGGAGGCAGTGATGATGGAGGCAGCAGTAATGGGATAGGAAAGTGATAATGGAAGGTAGTGATGATAGGAGGTAGGGATGATGGGAGATAGTGTAATGGGAGGTAGTGATGATGGGAGGTAGTGACAGATAGGAGGCAAAGATAATTGGGAGGTAGCGATGATGGGGAGAGAGCAATGGAAGTAGTATAATGGTAGTGATGATGGGAGGGGTAGTGATGATGGGAGATAGTGATGATGGAGGTAGTGATGATGGGATAGTAGTGATGATGGGAGGTAGGATGAATAGAGTGCAGTAGCAATGGGGGAAGGAAAGGATAATGGATGGTAGTGATGATGGAGTGTAGTGATGATGGGAGATAGCAGTAATGGAGGTAGTGATAATGGGAGGCAGTGATGATGGAGGTAGTAATAATGGGAGGTAGGATAATGGCAGGTAGTGATGATGGGAGGTAGTGATGATGGAGGCAGTGAGGAGGCAGGATGATAATGGAAAGATAGTGATGATGGAGGTAGAATATAGATGTAGAAAAGATGATGGAGGTAGTATGATGGAGTGATGATAAGAATGAAAAGAAGATGGGAGGTAGCAATAATGGATATAGTGATAATGGCAGGAGTGATGATAGAGGTAGTGATGATGGGAGGTAGTGATAATAGCAGGTAGTGATGATGGAGGTAGTAGATAATGGAGGAGTGAGATGAGGAGGTAGCGATGATAGGAGTGTAATGATTGATAGGAGGTAGGAATGAGGAGGTAGTGATAATTGCAGGTAGTGATGATGTGGAAGAAAGTATTAATGGAGTGTGATGATGGGAGGCATTGATAATATGAGGTAGTGATGATGAAAAAAGGAGGTAGTAGTAATGGAGGTAGTGATGATGGGAGGTTGTGATGATGGAGGCGATAATGGAGGTAGTGATAATGGAGGGTGATGATGGGAGGTAGTGATAAGGAGGTAGTGATGATGGAGAAGATGATGGGGAGGTAGTAGCAATGGAAGAAAGATAATTGGCAGGTAGTGATGATGGGGAGTGTAGTGATGATGGAGATAGCAGATAATGTGAGGAAAGACGATGGGATAGAAAGTAATAATGAGGTAGTAGCAATGGGAGGCAGTAGCAATGGGAAGTAGTGATAATGGCCGGTAGATGATAGGAAGTAGTGATGATGGGAGGTAGTGATGATAGGTAGTAATAATGTGATGCAGTGATGATAGGAGGTAGTGATGAGGAGGTAGTGATAATGGCTAGTAATGATGAAAGGATGAAGTGATAATGGAGCAGAAAGATACGGAGGAGATAATGTGGAGGTAGTGATGATAGGAGGCAGTGATGATGGGAGGTAGTATGATGGAGAGGATGATAAGGTAGTGATAATGGAGCAGTGATGATAGGAGCGTAGTGATGATGAAATAAAGTATTATACGAGGTAGGATAATGGAGCAGTGATGATAGGAGGCAGGATGATGGAGGTAGTATAATGTATGAAGTGATGATAAAATAGTAGTAATGAGGGAGGTATGATAATGTGAGGTAGTGATGATAGTAGGTAGTATAATGGAGATAGTGATGATAGGAAGTGATGATGGAAGGTAGTAATGATAGGAGGCAGGATAATAACATGTAGTGATGATAGGAGGCAGTACGATGGAGGTAGTAATAATGGAGGAAGATGATAGGAGGTGTAGTGATAATGGGAGCACTGATGAGTGGAGCAAAATATAAGTAGTGATAATGGAGGTAGTGATGACATGAGTAGTGATAATGGGATGTGAAAATAATGGAGATGGATAATCGAGGTAGTGATGATGGAGTAGGATAATGTGAGGGTGAGTGATAATGGAGAGTGATGATAGGAGGTAGTGATAATGGAGTATGATGATAGGGAGGTGGAAAGATAACGGGAGGTAGTGATAATGGAGGTAGGATGATAGGAGGTAGGAAGGGAGGTAGTGACATAGGAGGTAGTGATAATGGAGCAGTAGTGATGATGGAGGTAGTGATATTGGGAGGTAAAGATGATGGGAGGTAGTGATGATGTGAGGTAGTGATGATGGAAGGTAGGATAATGGGAGGTAGTGGATGATAGGATAGTAGTATCGACGCGAGGTAGAAAGTGCGTGGATAATGGACAGGTGATGATAGGAGGTAGTGATAATGGGAAGTAGTGATGATTTGAGGTAGTGATAATGTGGGAGGTAGTGATGTGATGGAGAGTGATGACGTGGAGGTAGTGATGATAGGAGGTAGTGATAATGATAGTGATAATGGGAGGTAGTGATAATGGAGGCAGTGGGATGATAGGGAGGCAGTGATGATGGGAGGTAGTGATGAGAGGTAGTGATGATAGAGGTAGTGGGGATGATGGGGAGGTAGTGATGATGAGGTTGTGATGATAGAGGTAGTGATAATGTGAGGTAGTGATGATAGGGAGGTAGTGAGGATAGAGGTAGTGATGATGGGAGGTGATAATGAGTGTAGTGATGATGGGAGGTAGATGATGATAGAGTGTGGAGATGATGGGGAGGTAGTGATAATGATAGTAGTATACTACGGAGGTAGTGTGATATTGGGAGGTAGTGATGATGAGTGTAGTGATGATGCAGATGATGGGGATAGTGATGATGGGAGGTAGTGAATGAGTGTAGTGATGGATGATGTAGTGACATTGGGAGGTAGTGATGATAGCCAGTAGTGCGATAATGGGAGGTAGTGATGATAGGAGGCAGTGATGATTGAAGGTAGGATAATGGAGGTAGTGGATGATAGGAGGTAGTGATAATGGGGAGGTAGTGATAGAGGTAGTGATGATGGGAGGTAGTGATAATGTGGGGAGGATGATGGAGGTAGTGATAATGGAGGTAGTGATAATGTGAGGTAGTGATGATAGGAGGCAGGATGATGGGAGGTAGTGATGATGTGAGGTAGTGGGATGATAGGAGGTAGTGATGATGGGAGGTAGTGATGAGCGTGGTGAAAGGACATGTGGAGGTAGGTAAGGGGAGGGAGTGATGATGGGAGGTGATGATGGGAGGTGATGATGGGAGGCAGGATACGACAGTGATGATGGGAGGTAGTAGAATGGGAGTGCAGTGGATGATGGAGGTAGTGATGATGAGTGCAGTGATGTGGGAGGATAATGTGAGGATGAGGTAGTAATGGGAGGTGATGATGACAGTGATGATGGAGTGCAGGATGATGAGAGTGTAGTGATGATGGGAGGCAGGAGATGGGAGGTAGTGACAATGTGAGGTAGTGGATGATGTAGTAATGGGAGGTAAAGACGATGGGAGGTAGTGATGATGGAGGGAGGATGATGGGAGGTGATGATGGAGGTAGAGGACATAGGAGGTGATGATGGAGGTAGTGATGGAGCAGGAGGTAGGATGATGGGAGTGTAGGATGAGGAAAGGTAGTGATGATGAGGTAGTGATGATGGGAGGTAGTAGTAATGGGAGGTAGGATGATGGGAGGTAGATGATGTGGAGGTAGTGATGATGTGAGGTAGTGATGTGACGGGGAGTGCAGTGACGATGGAGGTAGTGATGAGGGATGCAGATGATGGGAGGTAGTAGTAATGATGTAGTGATGATGGAGTGCAGTGATGGGAGGTAAAGGATGACAGGAGGTAGTGATGATGATGTAGTGATGATGGAGGCAGTGATGATGGGAGGCAGTGATGATGGGAAGGTGCAGTGATGATGGAGTGTAAGATGATGAGTGCAGTGATGATGTGGGATGTAGTGGATGATGGTAGTGATGATGGAGTGTAGTGATGATGAAAGGTAGTGATGATGGGAGGTAGTGATGATGGAGGTAGGTAATGGGAGGTAGTGATGATGGGAGGTAGTGATGATGGGAGAGGATGGATGTGAGGTAGTGATGATGGGAGGTAGTGATGATGAGGTAGTGATGATGGGAGGTAGTAGTAATGGGAGGTAGTGATGAGGAGTGGTGATGATGGGAGGTAGCATGATGGGAGGTAGTAGTAATGGGAGAAAGGGATGATAGGGAGGTAGTGATAATGGGAGGTAGTGATGATAGTAGGAGGTGGTGAGGCGGAGGTAGTAGTAATGGAGGTAAGTGACAATGGCAGGTGGTGACGAGGAGGATGATGCATGAAGGATGATGGCGTGAGTGATGGGATGCAGTGATGAGTGCAGTGATGCATGATGGAGTGTAGTGATGATGGGAGGTAGTGATAATGTGAGGCAGGATGATGGGAGAGTATAATGGGAAGAGGCGATGGGAGAAAGATGATGAGTGTAGTGATGAGGGAGGTATGATAATGTGAGGTAGTGATGATGGGAGGTGATGATGGGAGGTAGTGATAATGTGAGGTGATGATGGGAGGTAGTGATGATGGGAGGTAGTGATGATGGGAGGTAGTGATACGGGGAGGTAGTGATGATGGGAGGTAGTGATGATGGGAGGCAGGGATGATGGAGGAGATGATGGGAGGTAGGATAGGAGGTAGGGATGATGGGAGTAGTGAGATAGGAGGTAGTGATGATGGGAGAGAGCAATGAGGTGTGGATGATGGAGTGTAGTGGATGATGGGAGAAATGATGATGTGAGGTAGTGATGATGGAGTGCAGTGATGACATGATGCAAGGATGATGGGAGGTAGAAAGATGATGGGAAGGTAGCAGTAATGGGAGGCAGGATGATGGAGGTAGTGATGATGGGAGGTAGTGAGATGGGATGCAGTGATGATGGGAGGTAGTGATGATGGAGGTAGCGATAAGGGGGAGGTGATAATGGAGTGTAAGTGATGATGGGAGGTAGTAGAATGGGAGGTAGTGATGATGGGAGGTAGTGATGATGGAGGTAGTAATGGGAGGTAGGATATGGGAGGTAGTGATGATGGGAGGTAGGACATGGGAGGTAGTGATGATGGAGTGGTGATGTGGGAGTAGTGATAATGTGGAGGTAGTGATGATGGGAGGTAGTAATGGGAGGTAGGATGATGTGAGGTAGTGGATGATGGGAGGTAGTAGTAATGGGAGGTAGTGAGGATGGGAGAGGATGATGGAGGTAGTGATGATGGGACGGTGATGATGGGAGAGTGATGATGGGATGGCATGATGGAGTGCAAGGATGATGATGCGTGAATAATGGAGTGGTGACGATGGAGGCAGTGATAATGATAGTAGTAGTAATGAGGCAGTGATGATGGGAGAGGTGATGATGGGGAGTGCAGTGATGATGTGGGAGCAAGGGATAATGTGAGGTAGTGATAATGAGGTAATGATGAGGTAGTATAATGGGCGTAGTGATGATGGGAGGAGGATGATGATGCAGTGACAATGTGAGGTAGTGGAGCACGGGAGGTGAAAGATGATGGGAGGTAGTAATGGGAGGGCAGTGATGATGGGAGGCAGTGATGATAGGAGGAAAGATGATGGGAGCAGAAAGATAATTTGCAGTGGATGATGGGACAAGGATAATGTAGGCAGTGATGACGGAGTGTGAAAGGACAATGAGGTGACAGAGCAGTAGTAATGGAGTGCAGGATGATGGGATGTAGTAGTAAATGTGGAGGCAGGGATGATGGGAGGAGGACGATGGGAGGTACGATGTAAGGAAAGGGATGAAGGAGGCAGTGATGATGGAGGCAGAAAGAATGATGCAGTGACACGATGGTGCACGAGTGGACATGGGAGTGACATGGAGGCAGTGGACATGATGGGACAGTGACAATGTGAGAGGGACATGGGAGGTAGCAGTAATGGGAGTGTAGTGATGATGAGTAAGGGACGATGGGAGGCAGGATGATGAGGCAGATAATGTGAGGTAGTGATGATGGGAGGTAGCAGGGGAGGCAGTGATGAGGGGAGGTAGTGATGATGGGAGGGAGGCAGTGATGAGTGAGTAGCATGATGTGTAGTGACATGGAGGTAGTGTGATGATGTGGAGGTAGTGTGATGATGGAGGTGAGGATGGAGGTAGTGATGATGGAGGTAGTGATGATAGGAGGTAGGATAATAGAGGTAGTGATGATGTGGAGGTAGTGATGACAGGAGGTAGTGGATGATGTGGAGGTGAGATGATGAAAGTTGCAGTGATGATGTGGAGGCAGTGACAGAGGCAAAGAGTAATGGAGTGCAGGATGATGGAGTGCAGTACTAATGGAGGCAGGATGATGTGGAGGCAGTGAATGGATGAGGCAGGCGATGACGTGAGGCGATGATGAGTGTGAAAGATGATGGGGAGGCAGTAGTACGTGGGATGCAGTGATGATGGGGGCAAAGATAACGTGGCGGCGACAGGCGTAGTGATGATGGGAGGTGCAGTGATGAGCGTAGCACGATGAGTGCAGTGATGATGATGCAGTGATGATGTGATGTGGCGATGATGGGAGGCAGATGATGGGTATGATGGGAGTGCAGTGACAGAAAGGCAGTGATGATGTGAGTGTGAGCATGATGATGCAGAAAATGGAGTGCAGGATGATGAGTGAGTGATGATGTGAGGCAGTGATGATGGAGGTAGTGATGATGAGGTGTTAGACGATGTGAGGTGCAGTGATGGAGGAGGCAGAAAATGGAGGTAAGCGACGACGCGATGCAGTGATGATGGAGCAGTAGCTATGATGTGGAGGTAGTAGCAATGGAGTGCAGTGACGATAGGATAGCAGTGGATAACGGGAGGCAGTGATGACAGGATATGGTGATGATGATGCAGCAGCAACGATGGAGATATATAAGAAAGATGATGGAGAGTGACGATGGGAAGGTAGTGATGATGATGCAGGATGATGTGAGGTAGTAGTAATGGGAGGGGAAAGATGATGATGCAGGATGATGTGGAGGTAGTGATGAATGTGAGGTAGTGATGATGGAGCAGAAATGTGAGGTAGTGATGGGAGGTAGCAGATGGAGTGTAGTGAGCAATGTGAGTAGTGATGAAGGAGTGTAGTGATGATGGAGGTAGGACAAGGGAGGTAGTAATGGAGGTAGTGATGATGGAGGTAGTGATGAGAAAGGTAAAGGATGATGGGAGGGTGAGTAATGTGAGTGCAGGGATGATGGGGAGGCAGGATGATGGGAGTAGTGATGATGTGAGGTAGTGACAGGAGGTGGAGATGATGGAGTGTAAGATAATGGGTGGTAGTAATGGAGGTAGTGATGATGGAGTGTAGGATGATGTGAGGAAATACAATGATGCAGTGATGACGTACATGCAGCGATGATGATGCAGTGACGATGATGCAGCAGTAACGGCAGTGCAGTGATGAGGAGTGTGGTGATGATGGCAGTGACGATACGTAAGGCAGTGATGATGATGCAGTGATGATGATGCAGTGATAATGGCGATACGTGAGTGGCAGTGATGATGTGATGCAGTGACAATGGGCGTAGCAGTAATGGGAGGCAGTGATGATGAGTGCAGGATGATGGCGCAGTGATAATGTGCAGTGATGATGAGGCAGTGATGATGGAGGTAGTGATACGTGTGAGGTAGTGATAATGTGATGTGCGATGGATGGGAGGTAGTGATGATGGGAGTGAGAAAGTGATGATGGGAGGTAGTAATGGGAGGGAGTGATGATGGAGGCAGTGTGATGATGAGGCAGGATGATGGGAGTGTGGTGATAATGTGGAGTGCAGTGATAATGTGAGGTAGTGGGATGATGGAGGAAAGGATAATGGGAGGTAGCAGTAATGGAGGCAGTGATGATGGAGGCAAGGATGAGAGAGTGACACGTGAGTGTGAGTGATGATGGGATGTAGTGATGATGGGAGCAGTGATAATGTATGCAGTGACAATGGGATGCAGTGAGATGATGGGAGTGTGAAAGTGATGATGGGAGGTAGTGATACGTGGGAGGTAGTGGGATGATGGGAGGTAGTAGTAATGGGGAGGTGGACAGAGGATGATGGAGGTAGCATGAGGGTGTGATGATGGGAGGTAGTAGTAATGGGAGGTGGAGTGATGATGGGAGTAGTGATGATGGGAGGTAGTGATGATGGGATAGAGATGATGGGGAGCAGTGATGATGGGAGGTAGTGATGATGGAGGCAGTGATAATCGGAGGTAGTGATGATGGGAGGTAGTGATGATGGGAGGTAGTGATGACGTAGGCAGTGGATGATGGGAGGTAGTGATGATGGAGGTAGTGATGATGGGGAGGTGAAGTAGTGACGGGGAGGCAGTGATGATGGGAAGTGAGATCAGAGGGGAGTGATAACGTGAGGCAGTGATGATGGGAGGAGAAGGTGGGAGGCAGTGATGATGGGAGGAAGTGACGATGGGAGTGATGATGGGAGGTGCAGATAATGTGAGTAGTGATAATGTGAGGTAGTGATGATGGGAGGTAGTGATAATGTGAGGTAAGTGATGATGGGAGGTAGTAGTAATGGGAGGTAGATGATGGAGGTAAGGATAATGGAGGTAGTGATGATGGGAGGTAGTAGTAATGGGAGGTAGTGATAATGGAGGTAGTGATGATGGAGGTAGTGATAATGTGAGGTAGTGATGATGGGAGTAGAATGTGGGAGGTAGTGATGATGTGGAGGTAGTGATAATGTGTGAGGCAGTGATGATGGGAGGCAGTAGTAATGGAGGTAGTGATGATGGGAGGTAGTGGATGATGGGAGGTAGAAAGTACGGGGAGGTGAATGATGATGGAGTAGCAATGAGTGCGAGAGGATGTGAATGACGTGATGCAGTAGCAAGGGATGCAGTGATGACGGAGGCAGTGATGGGATGCAGTGATAATGGGAGGTAGCAGTAATGGGAGGTGATGATGGTGATAATGTGAGGTAGTAGTAATGGGAGGTAGTGAGATGGGAGACAATGTGTGATAATGAGAGTAGTGATGATGGGGAGGTAGTATGATGTGAGGTAGTGATGATGGAGGTAGGGATGATGGGAGGTAGATGATGGGCAGTGATGATGGGGAGGTAGTGATAATGTGAGGTAGTGATGATGGGAGTGAGTGATGTGATGGGAGGTAAAGATGCAGGGGAGGTATGATGATGGTGATAATGTGAGGTAGTGATAATGTGAGGTAGTGATAATGTGAGGTAGTGATGGATGGAGGTAGTGATGATGGAGGTAGTGATGATGGAGGTAGAATGATGCAGTGATGATGTGAAAGAGTGATGATGGGGATGCGATGACGAGAGGCAGCAGCAGTGAGTGATGATGGGGGTAGTGATGATGGATGAGGCAGTAATGAATGAGTGAGGCAGTGATGATGGGAGGCAGTGATGATGGGGAGGTAGTAGCAATGAGGTAGTGATGATGGGAGTGATGATGGGAGGAAAGATGATGTGAGTGCAGTGAGGTAGTGATAATGAGGTAGTGATGATGGAGGTAGTGATGATGGGAGGTAATGATGATGGGAGGTAGTGATGATGGGAGAGTGATGTGAGGTAGTGATGATGGAGGTAGTAGTAATGTGGGAGGTAGTGATGATGGGAGGTAGTGATGATGGGGAGGTGACAGTGATGACGTGGAGTGGAGTAATGATAGAGTGATGAGGAGAGAGAGAGATGATGGGAGTGTGAAAGACAAGATGATGTAGTAGTGTAATGAGTGTAGTGGGGATGATGGAAGAAAGGATGATGGGAGTGGAAGATGATGGGGAGGTAGTGATAATGTGAGGCAGTAGTAATGGGAGGTAGTGATGATGGGAGGTAGTGATGATGGGAGGTAGTAGTGATGGGAGGTAGTGATGATGGGAGGTAGCATGTAGGTAGTGATGATGGGAGGTAGTGATAATGTGAGGTAGTAGTAATGGGAAGTGATGATGGGAGGTAGTAGTGATGGGAGGTAGTGATAAGAAAGGGAGTGGTGATGATGCATGAGGTAGTGATGATGGGAGGTAGTGATGATGGAGGTAGTAGTAATGGGAGGTAGTGATGATGGGATGTAGTAATGGAGGTAGTGATGATGTGAGTGAGATGATGGAGCAAGAAAGGATGAGGGTAGTGATGAATGTGAGTGCAGATAATGGGACAGTAGGCACGGGGAGGTAGAGATGGGATGATGAGTGATGATGGGATAATGGAGTAGTGATGATGAGTGATGATGTGGGAGGTAGTGATGATGGGAGGTGATGATGGGAGCAGTAGGTGATGATGGGAGGTAGTAGTAATGGGAGGTAGTGATGATGGGAGGTAGTGATGATGGGAGGTAGTGATGATGGGAGGTAGTATGATGGGAGGTAGTGATGATGGGAGGTAGTGAAGTGATGGGAGGTAGTGATGAGGAGTGTAGTGATGATAGGAGGTAGTGATGATGTGAGGAAGTGATGATAGGATGAAAGTGATGATGTGAGGTAGTGATGATGAAAGGTAGTGATGATTGGAGGTAGAGATGATGGGAGAAATGGAGGGTGATGATGGGTAGTGATGATGGGAGAGTGGATGAGGGAGGTAGGATGATGGGAGGAAGTGACGATGGGAGGCAGTGATGATGGGGAGTGGTGATGATGGGAGGTAGTAGTAATGGGAGGTAGTGATGATGGGAGGTAGTGATGATGGGAGGTAGTGATGATAGGAGGTAGTGATGATGGGAGGTAGTGAAGGAGGGAGGTAGTGATGATGGGAGGTAGTGATGATGGGAGGTAGATGATGGGAGTGTGATGATGTGAGTGCAGTGATGATGGAGGAAGGGATGAGTGAGGCAGTGATGAATGAGTGAGAGTGAGGTAGAATAATGGGAGGTAGTGATGATGGGAGGTAGTGATGATGGGAGGTAGTGATGATGTGAGGTAGTGATGATGAGGTAGTGATGATGGGAGGTGATGATGGGGAGGTAGTAATGTGAGGTAGTGATGATGGGAGGTAAGTGATGATGGGAGGTAGATGATGGGAGAAATGGGAGGTAGATGACGGAGGTAGTGATAATGGGAGTGTAGTGATGATAGGAGGTAAAGATGATGGGAGTGTAGTAGTAATGGGAGGTAGTGATAATGGCAGGTAGAGATGATGGGAGCAGAGTGATGATGGGCAGTGATGACGGGAGTGTAGTGATGACGGGAGGTAGTGATGACGGGAGGTAGTGACGATGGAGGAGGAATGAGTGATGGGAAGGATGATGGGAGGAAAGATGATGGGAGGCAGTGATGATGAGGTAGTAGTAATGTGAGGTAGTGATGATGGGAGGTAGGATGATGGAGTGCAGTGAAGTAGGATGATGGGAGGTAGTGATGATGGGAGTGTAGTGATGATGGGAGGTAAAGTTGATGGGAGGTAGTGATGATGGGAGGTAGTAGTAATGGGAGGTAGTGATGATGGGAAGTAGTGATAATGGGAGGTAGTGATGATGGGAGGTAGTGATGATGGAGGATAATGGGAGGTAGTGACATGATGTAGCAGATGACGGGAGGCAGTGATGATGGGAGGTAAGAAATGGGATAGTGACGTGAGGCAGTGACGATGAGGTAGTGATGACGGGGAGGCAGATAATGGATGGTAGTGATAAAGGAGGATGACGGGAGGTAGTGACGATGGCAGGCAGTGATGATGAGGAAGCAAGTGATGGGGAGGAAAGAAGATGTGAGTAGTGATGATGGGAGTGCGTGATGATGGGAGGTAGTGATGATGGAGGTAGTGATGATGTGAGGTAGTGATGATGGGAGGTAGTGATGATGGGAGTGTAGTAGTTATGGGAGGGTAGTGATGAGGAAGTAGATAATGGGAGGTAGTAGATGATGGGAGGTAGTGATGATGGAGGTAGTGAAAATGGGAGTGATAACGGGAGCAGAAAGATGATGGGAGGTAGTGATAATGGGAGGTGAGGGGTGGTGAGGTAGTGATAATGGGAGGAAGTGATGATGGCAGTGATGATGGCAGGTATGAGACAGAGTGTAGTGATAAGGTAGTGATGATGGGAGGTAAGGATGAGAGGAGGTAAATGTAGTGAATGGGAGGTAGGATGATAGGAGGTAGTAGTAATGGGAGAGTGATGAATAGAGGTAGTGATGATAGGAGGTAGTGATGATGGGGAGGGATAGGAGTGATGATGGGAGGTGATGATGGGAGGTAGTGATGATGTGAGAAGAATGATGTGAGGTAGTGATGATGGGAGTGTAGTAGAAAGGAGGTAGTGATACGATGGAGGTAAAGTGATGATGGAGGTAAAGAAGGAGGAGGTAGCGATGATGGGAGGTGAAGAGATTAAAGGTAGTGATGATGGGAGGTAGTGATGATGGAGGTAGTGAATAATGGAGGAAGGATGATGGGAGGTAGCATGATGGGAGATAATGCAGAGATGAAGGGAGGTATAGTAATGGGAGTAGTGATGATGGGAGGTAGTGATGATGGGAAAGAGATGAGAGGTAGTATTAATGGGGAGGTAGTGATGATGGGAGTAATAATGATGGGAGGAAGGATGATGTGGAGGTAGTGATGATGGGAGGCAGGATGATGGAGTGTAGTGATGATGTGAGGTGGATGATGGGAGGTAGTGATGATGGGAGGTAAGAAGTGGGAGGCAGTGATGATGGGAAGTAATGATAATGGTGAAAGATGACAGGAGGTAGTGATGATGGGAGGTAGTGATGATGGAGTGTAGTAGTAATGGAGGTAGTGATAGATGTGAGTGTAGTATGATGGGAGGTAGTGATGATGTGAGTGCAGTGATGATGGGAGGTAGTGAGATGACAGTGACATGTGAGGTAGATGATGAGGAGGTAGAAATGGGATGTATGTGGACGGATGGAGGTAGTAGCCTGTGGAGGTGAAAGATGATGGGGAAGCAGGATGATGGGAGGTAGTGATGATGGAGTGAATTATGGAGGTAGCGAATGGGAGGTAGTGATGATGGAGGTAGTAGATGATGATGTAGTGATGATGTAAGTAGCAGCAATGTAGTGATGATGGAGGTAGTGATGAAGGGGAGGTGTGATGATGAGGTAGTGGATAATGGGAGGCAGATAGAGGGTGATGATGGGAGGAAGCAGATGTGGGAGTGCAGAAGATGGGGAGGCAGTGATGATGCAGAGTGTAGTTAAGGAGGCTAGTGCCATATGCAGTGAGATGGGAGGCAGTGATGATGGTAGGCAGTGACAGATGGGAGGAGAATGATGTGAGGTAGTGATGATGTGTGCAGTGGAATACGGAGGCAGAAAAGATAGTGACGACGGGGTGGTGAAATGAGGCAGTGATGATGGGAGGCAAGTGATGATGGGAGGCAGTGATAATGAGGTAGCGATAATGGGAGGTAGTGATGATGGGAGCAGTGATGATGGGAGGTGAGTAATGGGAGTAGTGATGATGGGAGGTAGTGATGATGGAAGGTAGTGATGATGGCAGGTAGTGATGATAGAGTGTAGTGATAATGGGAGGGTGAAAGATGATGGGTAGTGATGAGGGGAGGTAAAGATAATGGGAGGTAGGATGATAGGAGGAAGGGGAGGTAAGGACAGATAGGAGGTAGTGATGATGGGAGGTAGTGATGATGGAGGAGTGATAATGGAGGTGATGATGGAGGTAGTGACATGGGAGGTAGTGATGATAGGAGGTAAGATGATGCAGGAGGTAGTGATGATGGGAGGTAGTGATGATAGATAGTGATAATGGAGTGTAGTGATGATGTGATGAGTGATGAGTGAGGATAATGGGAT
>NW_024736667.1:0-18021 GCF_018991925.1 Homarus americanus
CAGAAAAACAGAGGCAGAAAATCAGAAAGACAGACAGATCGATATTGTGAGACAGACTGGCAGAAACAGTCAGACACAGAGACACAGATAGATGGGGGATGGGGGGATTCCACACCCTTCCCAGTCGGAGGGTCCTGATACCTTCCGTTGCCAACTACCGGATGGTGCCATTCTCCACCGCCCAGGATGGGTGTGGATGGGGGATGGGGGGATTCCACACCCTTCCCAGTAGGTGGGTCCTGATACCTTCCGTTGCCAACTACCGGATGGTGCCATTCTCCACCTCCCAGGATGGGTGTGGATGGGGGATGGGGGGATTCCACACCCTTCCCAGTCGGTGGGTCCTGATACCTTACCGTACACCACCCTACACCACCATACCCCATACTACACCACCCACTACACCCCCACTACACCACCATACCCCACACTACACCACCCTACACACACACTTCCTAGTCGGTGGGTCCTGATACCTTACCGTACACCACCCTACACCACCATACCCACTACACTACCCTATTTTATGACGTATTATTTGTGCTGTCTCAATTCTGATGTTGTTGACAAATGACCAGGAATTACAGTAATTATAAATGTTCTAATTATTATTCTCAATTATATTAATCATTTAAGTTAAAAAAACACCAAAAGAATCGAACGACCCACCGCAACGCAACGAACCCAACGACCCACCGCAACGAACCCAACGACCCAACGCAACGCAACGAACCCAACGACCCAACGCAACGCAACGAACCCACCGCAACGAACCCAACGACCCAACGCAACGAACCCAACGACCCAACGCAACGAACCCAACGACCCACCGCAAATGAACCCAACGACCCACCGCAACGCAACGAACCCAACGACCCAACGCAACCAACGAACCCAACGACCCAACGCAACCCCAACGACCCACCGCAACGCAACGAACCCAACGACCCACCGCAACGCAACGAACCCAACGACCCAACGCAACGAACCCAACGACCCACCGCAACGAACCCAACGACCCAACGCAACGAACCCAACGACCCAACGCAACGAACCCAACGACCCACCGCAACGAACCCAACGACCCAACGCAACGAACCCAACGACCCAACGCAACGACCCACTACACTTTTTTTTCGTTTTTTTATTTTTTTATTTTTATTTTTTTTATTTATTTATTTTTTTTTATTTTTTTTTATTTTTTATTTTTTATTTTTTTTATATATATTTTTTATTTTTTTAGCACACCACCCACTACACCCACCCCTTCATCCTCTCACCCTTCCCAGTCAGTGGTTCTTGGTACCTTCTGTTGTTGGCTGACGGATGGTACCATTCCCCACCTCCCAGGATGGGTGAGAGGATGATGGGTGGGGGTTATAGACGGGATGTCCTACCCTACCTAACCTACACCTACCCGAGAGTTTAGTTAATAAGTGATGAACTGGCTTGGCCTTGCCTCGATCTAGGACTGGAGGAGCTAGATAGAGGTACTTACTTCGTCGTGTCACAGGCAGGGGAATTACTATCGACTTTTTGGAAGGTCTATTTATGTTACATTAGCTGTTTTTCCTGTTTTTCTTTAATAATTCATATATTTACGCAGTCAACCTCCAAAAGTAGACGTTTATTAACATAGAGATATAATGGGGCACTCCGTACAACATTCAAGCTATGTGGGCGTGTATGACTTGTCTTCTTGTGTACATGACTCTCGGGTGTGTGTGTGCGTGTATGACTGTCTTGTGCATATGACTGCCATGTATGTGTGTGTATGACTATCTTGTGTATATGACTGCCATGTATGTGTGTGTATGACTGTCTTGTGCATATGACTGCCATGTATGTGTGTGTATGACTATCTTGTGTATATGTCTGTTGGATTCTCAAGTCTTTGTCCACTAAATTCCCTCACCTAAACCTTCTCCATTACCACACCCCTCATCCCCCACCCTCCACCCTCACCCCGCCAACCCCCATCCCCCACCCTCACTCCCCCCACCCTTACCCCCAAATGGTGAATTCATCTACTGTAAGTCACTCTTTTAAATTGGGGCATTAAAAAAACAAAAAAGCGTCAAAACAACAGAGACTCGACCGGCTCACTACCTACCATGTTGATTGCCCGCACAAGATGGACGAACAGACAGAATCTCATAAAAATAAAGTTCTTTTTTTTCGCCCCCCAGGCTCCGTTGTGGGTCGTTTGACCTGTGCCCGGGTTGGCTAATTCCCGTAAAAAAACCACACACAAGAGAGAGATAGAGGAGAACACAATATCAACTTAGTAAATCATCCTTCCATTTCATTTCCAGGAACAACTTCAGTTCTCCACGAGGTTCACATTACCCGTGGACAGCCATCGTTATTGGAACATGGGGAAATTTCGTCCGGCAACTATTTTTGAAACCAAAAGAAAGAAAATTGATTTGGATGGACATAAAATGTATAAATCTGCAAAGGAATAATATTTGTTATACGATATACTCCATACAGAACAGCACATGCAGAATTGTATTGTTCTTTTTAAAAGCGGTCCATGTTTGTGTACGAAAAATGCCGCCAGCCTCTACAGCGCCGTTTATATCCTCCAAATTCGCCTAACCATCATAAAAGGTAAGCCTTTAAGATAACTAATACAACTAATTTATGTGTAGAAATGTATTGAAATCAAATTGAAATAAAAAAAAGTCGTAAATGGTCTATTTGAAGAGTGGTGAGAACAGCTTCCTCTGGGATGGTGAATGACGTCCTTTATCAGAATTAATATCGACCCAATTTTCGTAATGAGCGCAATTAATAACAGTCCATCACTACCAAAATAATTATTTCCTTAGTATAATTACTTATTAGCCGAGATTTCATATTTTAATAAGTCCAAATATGCCAGGTAACTAGTGCTAGGTACTTCCCAGGCATGTTTCATTTGTGCATCAGTTTAACCACAATTTGCTACTAATAAGATAAATTCAGTGACCTAAATTCATGTTTTATTTTTATATTCCCTTAGTGACTCGATGTATTACAAAAAAGAACTACTTTACGACTTGTTTGGGCCAACAGTTGGAGTGGTGATATTAATTAACTTTGCCATTCACACTGGTAGAATCAAATGTAGATATATTGGCTTTGTATGTCCATGATTTCAACAAAAATGAATAAGTCCTTCTAAAATAAATGGAATTGATGATATTATTATCTTTTTGGCCATCCAGCGAATTTAATGATTTTAAGTTGACCGATTTTTACCAGTTAAGTTAGGTTATGTTAGATTAGTTAAGTTGGGTTAGGTTAGGTTTGGTGACATTGAAATTATGTTTTTTCAAATGCCAAGTAGAGGTGGATGACCTAAACATTCATTTTACCAAATTGATTATGAGTAGATTAAACACATTAGTTGTGTTTTTTTTACAAATTCAGACCCCATAAAGTTCTAATGACAATCACTTCATGATTGATGTTTCACCCTATACACTAAAGCTACTTTATATAAGAGGAAAAAATTAGCACCAAATTGTATTGTTTAATACCAAAAGAAGTCATTGATGATAAAATTTAATAACAATATTTGAGGTATTACGACCTGGTCGTCGGGACGGAACACCGTCGTAAGTCGAGGAGAGACCGTAATACATTTTCATCTTTAAACTCCTTGTATCTTACCTAACTCACCTTGATGCTCCACTCAATTATAGCTAGATGTAATAATTGTAGAAAGTAATCACAGGTATGACTACCTTTACCGTGAATTGTTTTTATATTACATTTCTTGGATATTCAAAGATAATGAAATTATGAATATTCAATAAATGTGATATACGTACAACAGAAATATGTCAGACTTGACTAATTAACTGTGACCATAAATTAACCTAAGTGAATTTGTCCTTAATCCAACCTTTAAAATATGAAAGACAGTATACTTTATTTTATGATAGTTAAGTCAGTTTCCAGTTAGGTTAAGTTAGGTAGGTTAGGTTAACATTTTTATATAGATCATTAAAATTTTAAAGGGCTTATAATTTTTGTTCTATGAATTTCTCCAAAAAAAGGGATCAAAGTTTTGGAATCACCATAACAATATACACTACAGTACATGAGCAAAAACAATAATTTTTAGTGTGTGTTGCATATCAAACCAAAAGATCTGAGTTTCCTTTGGAATTTTTTATTTGTATTTTTTTTAACAGACAAAATTACCTCTTTCCTATATCTCTTTACTGAAGCAGAAATAATAATAATAATAATAATAATAATAATAATAATATTAATAATAATAATAATAATAATAATAATAATTTTATTGAGTGAAAGAAGAAGGGAGGCCGAGTGGAGGAAGAACGGGGGGGGAGTGGAGGAGAAAGGGGAAGGAGGGAAAGGGAAGGAAGAGGGAAAAGGAGAAAGGGGATGGGATAGAGGGTAGGGGAAAGGGGTGGGAAAGAAGGGAGGGAGAAAGGGAGGGGCAGGGAGAGGAGGGAGAAGGAGAAAGGGGATGGATAGGGGGATGGCAGAGGGAAGGGAGAAGAGGGAGAAGGAGAGAGGAAGGGGAGAGGAAGGGGTGGGAGAGAAGGGAGAGGGAATAAAGGGAGGGGGAGGGAGAAGGAGAAATGGAAAAGGAAAGAGAGGAGGGAGAGAGGGAAGGGAGAGGGAAAGAGGGAAGAGAGAGGGGGAGAGGGAGAGAGGGGGAAGGTAAGGTAAAGGAGAGGAAGGGTGGGGTTATGAGGAGACATTATCCAATTTTTTGGCAAAGTTAAATTAAACTGTCCACCCGATAATGAGGTATTTCGTCGAAAGTCTTTGACCTAGAGCCGTGACCTAGAGCCGTGACCAAGAGCCGTGACCTAGAGCCTTGCCTTGAACCGTGACCTTGAGCCGTGACCTAGAGCAGTGACCTAGAGTTTTGATCTAGAACTTTGACCTTGAACCGTGACAGAGTCGTGACCTGGAGCTGTGACCTAGATCCGTGACCTAGAGCCGTGACCTAGAACCTTGCCTTGAACCGTGACCTTGAACCGTGACCTAGAGCCGTGACCTAGAGCCGTGACGTAGAGTTTTGATCTAGAACTTTGACCTTGAACTGTGACAGAGTCGTGACCTTGAACTGTGACCTAGATCCGTGACCTAAACCCGTGACCTAGAGCCGTGACCTTGAACCGTGACCTAGGGCTGTGTCCTAGAGCCGTGACCAAGATCCGTGACATATATCCGTGACAGCCGTGACCCTGAGTCGTGACAGCCATGACCTAGAGCCGTGACTTTGCATCGTGACCTAGAACCGTGAGAGAGCCGTGACCTTTAGCCGTGACCTAGAGCCGTGACCTAGAGCCGTGACCTAGAGCCGTGAACTAGAACCGTAAACCTAGTCCCGTGACCTAGAGCCGTGACTTTGCATCGTGTCCTATAGCTGTTATTTAAGAGCCGTGACCTAGAACCGTGACAGAGCCGTGACCTTTAGCCGTGACCTAGAGCCGTGCCGTGACCTAGTCCCGTAACCTAGAACCGTGACCTTGAGCCAGGACCTACAGCTGTGACCTAGAGCCGTGAACCTAGTCCCGTGAACTAGAACCGTGACCTAGAGCCGTGACCTAGAGCCGTGAACTAGAACCGTAAACCTAGCCCCGTGACCTAGAGCCGTGAACTAGAACCGGAAACCTAGTCCCGTGACCTAGAGCCGTGACCTAGAGCCGTGAACTAAAACCGTAAACCTAGTCCCGTGACCTAGAGCCGTGACCTAGAGCCTTTCATATATACTCACATAGCCTTTATCACTTCTTAATTCAGCAGCATTACACCCACCTACCAAGTTTTATTACATCTATCCAGTTCACTTTATTGCAACCTTCTTCAAAATTATATTAAATATCGACGAATATATAATCTAACCTATAATCTAACTTTGATGTTAGCCGTTGAAATCCGTCTTAAGATAATTTAATTCCAAACAAACATACAAGGAGTGACCCCCTCCTCCCCCCCCGCACACTGTAGATAAATAAACGCTTTAACAACATTGAAAAATAATCCACATAAATCACGTCACAACAACAATGGTTGGACGTGCATGTCAGGTTCCCATTCAGTATTTTTATGCAAAGTTCATTTAAATGTAAATATCAGTTGTGATCTGTCAGCACGTACAGTGCCGTGGTAGTGTGGTGTACTCAGGCACGGACCTCCTCTTAGTGCACACAATTTCAACTACCATTTGTTTGTGTGTTAAAGGGTCTATATAATTACAAACGAACTCATCGCTATATGTAACTAATTCTTGTGATTAATTACACACTATTATTACCATTACTATACCCAGAGATGATGATGATTATTATTATTATTATTATTAGTAGTAGTAGTAGTCATAGTATTGCATTTTTTATCACTATAATTATTATTAATATCGACTTCACTCCCCAATTCCACCCCAAAGCAAATTATCGTCCTAATCTTTAACACCTTCAATATTAATGTCGTATTTCTCTTTCAGCTCCAGCATTAAGTTAACGAGCACTTAGCGTTGTAATAAGCTACATTTTTGGGTGCTTGCAGGTAGTGTATAATTAAGCAAGCGACCCCCCCCCCCCCCCCGAGTCCACGTAACGTCACTGACAAAGTTGAGACCAAAATCAAGCGACCTAACACACTTATCCCTCCCACAACTAAAAAGAAAGTATAATAATAATAATAATAACCACAGCTATTATTCATCACATATACAACCAATACCTGACAAACACCGACCAAACAGCAGCTATCACTCCATCACTATGGGCATGCTTAAGTCCAGTCGCCCGTGAGACGCCCGGTACAGATCTAGGGGCTGGCAGAGAGAGACGTGGCGAACCTGGGAGGTGTTCCGTCCTCCATGGGATGAGTTAAAATGTACGAAAATGTGTCCTTAGGAAACCCAACTTTGGACAAGATGAGGGTTAGGAAAACAGATGAGGAGAGGAGGGGGGGTGAATATAAAGTGTGGAGCGGGTTATTATTAAGAAGTTACACAGCAGCGTGTCTTGTTCAAAGGGTCATATACGGGAGTCATTTATTATCGTTTGTGGAAGGACATCATTTTTTAAAGGTAATCATGCATACACAGACACACGTACGTACAAGAGAGAGAGAGTGTGTGTATTTGAGAACCAATGTGACTAATCATTATGAGCGTATACGGTTAAATGCTCTTTACCAAATTTAACTGTGTAATACCAATACAAGTCCTTGATCAGCAAATAGAAAAACAAAAACCTTCCATACAATTAACAAGTTTCTGCACTACAGTATAACTTCCTCGATACACCTGGGTGATTAATAAGGTTACGTGTTCTGTTTACCTGTGTGTGTTTCTTATACTATAGAGTATTTTGAACCAGGTTTATCACTTAATTTTGGTACTGTGATAATGTTGCCCTGGGGACATCACCGGTCCTATAATGTTGTTTTGGTACAAATGAAATGATTATGAACAAGCTGCAGCGGCTCACTGAAATAAACCCCACATACTAAATTATACAAATGGCAGTTTATATAGAATAACGAACATACAAAATAACATTCTACACAAAATTATCTATAAAATCACTTAATTTATATAACGAATATCATAAGAATTTATATAAATTACTGAACATATCAAATGGTAATTTACATAAAAAAAATTAATATTTATATAAAATTTCACACTGAATTCACCAAAAATAAAAGATGAAAAATAATAACTTACATGATAAAGAATAAAAAAAAAGACAACAGAAAACAAAAACCTAAACCACCGCCAATTTACGCAAACATTTATTATCATCACCAAATATTAACCTTAGAACAACTTATCGAGGAAAAAAAAATCATCACATACAGACTAAGTGACATTATTTTCCCTCCAAGCTCAGGTTAACCCAGTAACATTTGGTTGGTTATTAACAAATGCTGTCCATTGACGATACAAACCTCCAATTTTAGCGAGGTTGAAAAAATATATACCCTGTATATTCAAATGTTGCATGGGATCTAATTCACGAAATCTGTTTAATAATACAGTATGGAGTGTAGATTTATCGACAGGAATGGGGCTCTGGTGGGGGGAGGGGAGATGGGAAAGGGAACTGATGGAGGGGAAGGGAGGGAAGTGTTGGCGAGGGAGATAGGGTGGCTAGCAAAGGTGGGTACATCGGAAGTGAGCGTGGAAGGGAGGGAGGAAGTATAGACGGAGGGAGGGAGCGTACAGGGAGAGACAGAATGTGGAAGGAGGGAGAGAACGTCAAGGAAGGGAGAAAACGTCAAGGGAGGGAGATAACGTCGAGATAGGGAGAGAGCGGGGAGGGAGGGAGAGAATGTGGAGGTAGGGAAAGAGCGGGCAGGGAGGAAGAGAACGTGAGGGTAGGGAGAATGCTTGGAGGGTAGGGGAGAGCGTGGATGGAAGGAGCGTGGGGGTGGGGAGGGAGCGTGGGGGTATATATATATATATATATATATATATATATATATATATATATATATATATATATATATATATATATATATATATATATATATATATATATATATATATATATATATACTGTATATACTGTATTCTTTTTAATATTAATGACAAAAAATATCAATTTAGCCAATTTTATTTCGTCATTCCAATTATACATTCATGCCTTTTCACCAGATTAACAGGCATGAAGGAAGCTTTACCTGGGTACAGTTTTCCTTACCAGATCCCGCTGTAGATTTCTGACTACTGGTACAGGAATAACAGACACTTCCCAAGGTGTTCATGTATATATAACCTGTAATATGGAGTCACAACCTTCAGAACAATTTCGTGAAAATATAAACCAATTGTCTCTTGAATCATTCTTAGAAATAGATCTTGACTGAATTTCATTTTGTATATTTATTGTATATCTGGAGGATGCTGAGTTTGTATGAACAGACTAAACTGGTGAGGCGACACCAACACAGTTTTAAGACAGAGCTAAGAAGTTTCTGGACACAGATACACATCCACACGACAGACAAGTGTTAGTACAGTATTATTCTACACCAAAGGTCCGCAACCTTTCTATTTCCGGTTGCATGCGGCCAGAAAATTAAAATTTGCGGCCGTCATGACGGCATCCAAAATATGTGATGAGTGGCCGCCTAAGTTGATAAAGTAAGATGAGGTTGTTTGAACACTTGATGCAACCAAATGTGATACTCTTTGTTACACTGAGAAACATTACACCTGGCAGCTGATAACACACACACACAAGTACACACTCAATGCTTGTAATGATAACAGCCCAAATTCACAGGGTTTTTTTTTGAGATTCAGAATAAGATAATTTTGCCCCCATTTGTTTCAAGTCCATGATTTTTTTTGACGATATATTGACGAGGCAGGTCTTGGTGATGCACAGTTGTAGATCCTGGACCTACAGAGTCATTAGTGGAATTTGGGGCAGGGTCAGGTCAGGGGCAGGGCAGGGCAGGGCAGGGCAGGGCAGGGCAGGATCAGATCAGGGCAGGATCAGATCAGGGCAGGGCAGGGCAGGGCAGGGGGGCAGGGCAGGACAGGATCAGATCAGGGCAGGGCAGGGCAGGGCAGGGCAGGACAGGGCAGGGCAGGGTAGGGCAGATACAGAAGCTCTACTGACAGGAAACACAACACTCAATATTGTCTTCACCAGTATACCTCAGCTCAAGACTCCAAGACACAGGTGTATATTACTGAATCAAGACTCAACGTACAGGTAGCAGAGGTGAGATAACCGAGACAAGTGTATGACAAGTGTGTGACAGGTGTGTGACAGGTGTGTAACGTTACTCGCAGCGATAAAATAAATAATGAATATCTACCTGACCACAATACGTTGACCACATTACACTGATCTCACCATGAAGACCACACCATGAAGACCACTGTTCAACCATCTTCCCGTAGGCTTCCACCTCACCTGTATGAAGGGGGGGGGGTTAGTTCCGCTCAGGTATGTGTGAAAAGTAAACAAAGAAATAATCGTGGCCAGAAAACAACAGTGATGTGAATTGAGGAAGTTGTGGTTGGGAGGTCACTGAGAGGAAGTGTCGTATTGCTCATCAGTCAGTTGTTTCTCTTTTGTGTTGTTGTTGTGGTGGTGGTTGTTGTTGTGGTGGTGGTTGTTGTTGTTGTGGTGGTGGTTGTGGCTGTTGTGGTGGTTGTGGTTGTTGTTGTGGTGGTGGTTGTTGTTGTGGTGGTGGTGGTGGTGGAATATAGAGGAGGAAGAAGAATTAGTCGGTATAGAGGAGGAGGAAGAAGAATCAGTCAGTATAGAGGAGGAGGAAGAAGAATCAGTCAGTATAGAGGAGGAAGAAGAAGAATCAGTCAGTATCACATAAGAATCAGTAAAGGCTCCAGCAAACCTTTACAAAATATCTCCAACAAAGTACTGAGAAAAAAGAGAGGAACAAAGCCTTTGTTAATATGTTTTTGAAAATATGTAAAAAGCAAAAGCTTTAACAATGATACCAATTAATCTTCTACCAGTAATATTATTTATTTTTATTTCTTTACTTTTTCAAATGGTCCTCAATAGACTCCCATTTTTAAGAGAACAAAAAGAGTTCGGGTATAAAAGGAGTTAAGAGTACGATAGACCATTTGCAAGTTGTCCTGGAAGCATTGATTCCAGAGATACAATAACTCTGAATTTCCGCCATGGCCCTTGGATCTTTAGGGCAGTTGCGGCCCACATAAGAACATTTCTTAAGTATTATCAAGAGAAAAGTCCAGATGGGTTAGTGTGTCTTTGGGAAACTATAAATTATATGGCATGAGCGCTCCAAATCTATCAGCTTAAGAGGCATTTCTGGTGAAGCGACAGTTGCAATGGACGGGACATGTCATCCACATGCCAGACGACTCCCCCCGCCAGATCCTCTACGTGCAGCTGCCAGAGGCACGACGCAACCCTGGAGGACAATGCAAAAGGTACAAAGACCAGCTCAGAATGACGCTCATAAAATGTAACATTCCTCCAAAGGATCTTGAAACTATTGCATCCGACCGTAGTCTATGGCGCTCCACCTATACCCAAGGCGTCAAACATCCCGAGAACGAGCGTAATAGAGCCAGATGTACATGTAGGGAAAGGAGACACAATCACACTCCCAGAGACCTTCCACCCAACCCAGAGCTGTCCTGCCCAATGTGTGCTGGTCACCACAGCCTCATCCAGTGGCACCGTCGACAACATCCCTAGTTCACCACTCATTATCATTATCGATTTCATAATGAAGCCGAGTCGTCGTCGGCAACGACTGACAGCCTTAACAATAAGTTATATTTTAATAAGCATCGTATATGTACACACAGTAAAAAAAAGAAGTATCGCGCAGGGGGGGGGGGAGGTCTGGTGACTTCTGTCATGATCCATACATCACCTGATGTGTTGGGAGGGTTGGTATGCGTGCCTGTATGACAAAGGTTTCCACCAACCTATGATACAGCAACAGATATGTGAGGACACCCTCAGGCAAGGACAGCAGGTCTACCACCATAATACAGGTCCAACACACATTATCCCTCGTCCATGGTGTCACAGTGTTTCGCACATAATCCGTGCGGTACTTTCGTTTGCTGAGTGTACCTAGTTATCGTGCAACTTTGCCTGAAATATAAAATGGGTAACCCGTCCACACTACTAATGCTGAGATATTGTTCCGAGACATGATAATGAAAAGCAAATATGAAACAAAAACTCCAGGCTACTTAAAGAGGCATGAAACGATATGTGCCTGACTTAACACGTACAGTTTATATACACAGAAAAAAAAAGAATGAGAGAGATCACCAACCAAAGTACGATTTGTTATTGTAAGGGCAAAGGAAATGAAATGTCAGTAGGCAGAACATGGAGGTGCCAGATGAACAACGAACCAACAGTATATTAATGAGATCTTGTACTGGATTCCTTGACAGGAAATACGGGGAAAAAAGTTTGGCTCGTACAGCACATGGAGAGAAGAGATTAAAAAGTTTTGGAGGTACCGAATGGAAAAGAAAGTTTTATTACAGAAGGTCGTGGAAGCATCTGGGGTAGGCGTTTACCAAACAATGGATTGATGGAACTTGAAGATGAAGGCAATATATGTCTTACCTCCCACTAATTCTTCTCATTTATTTGGTCTTTCCTTTTCGTTCTCCTAATATATCGCTCTCATTTTGCTCTTTTCTTTTTTTCGTGTGTGTGTGTGTGTGTGTGTGTGTGTGTGTGTGTGTGTGTGTGTAAAACCCTCCTCTTCATTCCCTTTCCTCTCTCCCTCGCGCCTCCCCAACATATAACTAGGGTGGAGGCCGCACGCGTATGGCTGAAGTAATCAATGAAACATTTGCAGATTGCTAAAAATTTCTGCCGGAATATCCGAAGCATAAATGTCACTTGAACGAGCACGTACGTGTGTTTTACATATGTATGTGTTTGTATGTGTGTGTTTTGTGTATGAGTATATGTGCGTTTTGTGTATGACTATTTGTGCGTCTTTTGTGTATGAGTATTATGTGTGTGTGTGTGTGTGTGTGTGTGTGTGTGTGTGTGTGTCACGGTCAAAGCCCAAATTAAGTCTATTGAAACATGTTGACAGTCTGTGCTGTGACTATTTATCCCTCATTGTCTCTGCTTAAAGAGCCATTCGTTCATGGATTTTATAAAATAATAATTGAAAGAATAACGAGTAATAATAATGGTAACAATAATAATAATAATAATAATAATAATAATTAATGATAATAATAATCCAGCACTGGGCTAGCGTGTGTACCCTCTTGACTTTCAATTTCATAAACTGTCTTAAAAAATAAGGAAAAATATATGATGGCTTAAGATCCACATGATGCAATTTCTGGTTCATGTATAATTCTGAAACTTTACACAATCAACCTTTTTAGTGAAGAATTTTTGTTTCGCGCAGAATCAAGTATTAAAGTAATTTGTTGTGTCTTGAACTTTTACCATAACTAAGTCTAGGACTCATGGGGGTTAAATATTCAGATCAAAACAGAATCTGTTGTGGGTGTGTGTCTCTCCTCTCCTCTCCAAAATTCTGGGGATGGATGGGGGGGGGTTAGGAGGCGATAAACGGTGGTGGTGCAGAATTTTCATACTTTTGGTGAAAATAATACCTCTCATACCCTCCCTCATACCCTCCCTCATACCCTCCCTCATACCCTTCCTCTTGTCTTCCCTCCTACTCTCCCCCTCATACCCTCCCTCATACCCTCCCTCATACCCTCCCTCATACCCTCCCTCATACCCTCCCTCATACCCTCCCTCATACCCTCCCTCATTCCTTCCCGGATACCCTTCCTCTTGTCTTCCCTCCTACTCTCCCCCTGATACCCTTTCCTCTTACCCTCCCTTATACCCGTTCCTGATACCCTGCCCTATTCTTGTGGATTCTATCTAAATGAATTAGTCCAGAGATAATTAATATACAAATGAATTATATAATAGAGTTCAGTAATAGTACCATGTAATTAAGTAAACTGAAATAATGATAAATTCTACTTGTTTCCTTTTACGTAATTTTTCATTTACATATGTACCTTAAAAATCATTTTTTTTATGCACTGCTTAATTTAACGCCCAGGTGACCTGTGTGTATGGGAAATTTAAATACACAGATGATTAAGAAAAAAAAATCATCTTACAAGATTTTCTCCTCTTAATCTTAGTCGTAGCTGGAATTCACTCATATAATCTTAATTGGGTACAGCAGGATTTGTAAATAAGTGTAAGACCAATTAAACATTTATTACGTGTTCCTAGTATAATGTTAGTTATGTTTCACCCAATTTTTAGCTCGTAACTAAATTCATTTGTCTTCTCATTTCAGGTTAGAACTTGACGTGCAGAAACAGCCAATCAGTGGACAGTGTTTATCTCAGTATCACAGTCGGCCAATGGTAATGTATGACGTCATTCTGTCTCGTTTTATGTCTTATTTATTGACTCTCTCTCTCTCTCTCTCTCTCTCTCTCTCTCTCTCTCTCTCTCTCTCGTTTAACATACACTGCCATCTCGGGTACCATGCCATGACGAAATGCTGAACGAGGGAGGTTAACGAGATTTCAGACGTCATGCGATCAATGAAGACTCCCATAACGCAATCTCCGGTCCCGAGAGATGGAAGGGCAGCTCTATAACGAACAGGATAACGAGGATGTTTAACGAGATCACAAACTGCGTTGATGTACTCGGGTCAAATGAGAACAAACACCAACCGAGTGAGAGAGAGCAAGAGAGAGAGAGAGAGTGAGAGAGAGAGAGAGTGAGAGAGAGAGTCTACAATATAAGGTTAGACAATAGGCAGACTGAGAGAGAGAATCAGACAGAGAGAAAGAGATTAAGAGTCAGAGATAGAGAACACTCATTTTTCCACCTTACAAAACCTCATCAATAAATAAGCAAAAGAAAAAATAGAATACATTAGAATAAAGAGTGTTTTTGTTTTTCTGAGAGAGACGTGTAATGGAGAAACTGAGGAGACAAAGAGAGATAAATGACACTCAGACAGACAGACAAAGTAGGTAGTTAATCTTATCCATATTTACAGGCGGCCCAAGAACGAACACAATAAGCGTCCGTAGCGAATTTACATACAATATTGTGACAGGACCAGTTTGCTTGGTGAAAGAGATGGATAAGGTAGATTTCCCCCTAGCTCTCCCATTTCTCTCCCCTATCTCCCCTAGCTCTCCCATTTCTCTCCCCTATCTCCCCATTTCTCTCCCCTATCTCCCCCATCCCCCCCCCCCACCCCACCACTCCGACAGGCAACAAGTATAGCGGTGATAGTTAGTCCCCAGGGGAAGTGTGAACTGTGTTGATACTGGTTGTGGCAGAAGTTTTGGGTTTGTGTTGACTAGTGGCAGAGGCTGTGTGCTGTGTTGACTAGTGGCAGAGGGGCTGTGTTGACTAGTGGCAGAGGCTGTGTGATGTGTTGACTAGTGGCAGAGGCTGTGTGATGTGTTGACTAGTGGCAGAGGCTGTGTGCTGTGTTGACTAGTGGCAGAGGCTGTGCTGTGTTGACTAGTGGCAGAGGCTGTGTGCTGTGTTGACTAGTGGCAGAGGCTGTGTGCTGTGTTGTTGACTAGTGGCAGAGGCTGTGTGCTGTGTTGACTAGTGGCAGAGGCTGTGTGCTGTGTTGAATAGTGGCAGAGGCTGTGTGTGCTGTGTTGACTAGCAGAGGCACAATGCGATGTGATTAGTGGCAAGTTTTGGGTTTATGTTGACTGGTGGCAGAGGCTGTGATGTGTTGACTAGTGGCAGAGGCTGTGTGATGTGTTGATTAGTGGCAGGGCTGTGTGCTGTGTTGACTAGTGGCAGGGCTGTGTGCTGTGTTGACCCCAGTGGCAGAGGGCTGTGTGTGCTGTGCTGTTGACTAGTGGCAGGGCTGTGTGCTGTGTTGTTGACTAGTGGCAGAGACTGTGTGCTGTGTTGTTGACTAGTGGCCAGGGGCTGTGTGCTGTGCTGTTGACTAGTGGCAGAGGGATGCTGTGTTGACTAGTGTGAGGCTGTGTGCTGTGTTGTTGACTAGTGGCAGAGGCTGTGTGCTGTGTTGTTGACTAGTAACACTGCCTAACACCTAGTTACTTGCACGCACCACTTCCTAACACTTCTTCCTCTTCACGCACCACTTCCCAGCACTTCTTCCTCTTCACGTACTTCTTCCCAACACTTCTTCCTCTTCACGCACCACTTCCTAACACTTCTTCCTCTTCAGCACCACTTCCCAGCACTTCTTCCCCTTTACGCACCACTTCCCAGCACTTCTTCCTCTTCACGTACTTCTTCCCAGCACTTCATCCCCTTTACGCACCACTTCCCAGCACTTCTTCCTCTTCACGCACCACTTCCTAACACGTCTTCCTCTTCAGCACCACTTCCCAGCACTTCTTCCTCTTCACGCACCACTTCCCAGCACTTCTTCCTCTTCACGCACCACTTCCCAGCACTTCTTCCTCTTCACGCACCTCTTCCCAACACTTTTTCCTCTTCACGCACCTCTTCCCAACACTTCTTCATTCTCGCTCGATTTCCCCCTGCGGGCCCGACCTCGGGCCGGATACTCAAAACACCTCATAAGTTACGTTTTTCAGCATGATACAGTACCATATATTGTGGAAGCCTTACAGTACCATAAATTTAGCATACTCAAAATTTAATTATGGTTCCGTAAGACTTCCGTAAGTTCTCGTAACTCTAGTGTTTACCCTGTAAATTAAGTTCTCTTGTCGGACGGTAGATGTCAGTGTAGATGCTAGTTGGCCAATCAACGCTCAGTTAACAAAATCATCAACCAATCACAAGAGAAGAAGAAATCAGCTGAGAGCGACGCACGTAATATTATTTTGTAAACATGGAAGGACCACCAGCCAAGATGAGACGGCCTAATTTCAGTGAGGCTGAAGTATACGCTCTTGTGACTGAGGTAGCCAAACGAAAAGAAATGATTTTAGGGAAGTTGGACTCAAGTAGTTGTACACTTCAACTCAAAAACCAGCCTGGGGTGAAGTGTTAAATGCGGTGAATGCTGTTGGTAGAGTCACCCGCAATGTTACTGAAATTCGGTGGAAGTTTTCTGATCTTCGTGTTAGCGTTAAGAAAAAAGCAGCACAAGATAAGAAATATGCTGGTGGAACAGGTAAGTCATAATAGTGTTAGCGTGGTTATTGATTGACAATATGAAACAAACTTAACTATGGTTTTTCTGAGGCTTGGTACGATTTTACGTGTTTGTAAACTCAAGGAAGTAAGTAGTGTGGTGGCTCTCCATCGTGAATGAATACACATATTTTCCTTATATGAGCACATTCATTAAAAGAAATATCGCTCTTCGAAGTTTTCCGTGTGAGTAAATAGTAAAAACTTTACCGTTCAACCTAAATTTTTTTTTTCTTTTTACGTGGATTAACCAACCCAGGCACAGTCACGGACCCACTTCGGGGCCTGTAATAATAATTCTTTAGTACTATTAATAAAAATACCTCTTTATAAATAATAATATTAATAACAAATAACCATAAATACCGAAATGAAAACACAAAAAGTGAGAATCACTATACAGTATGTATGTTGTGTTGTCGATATTACGAGAAACAATTGCGACCCTGCAATTGTGTGTAAATGACACATTTAGTCAGATCAGCAACCTTAGACTTGCTCCTAATTTTCGTGATGCCATATGGCAGCTGGGTCTACCATTAGACAACACATTATGCTTCCAATATCTTCCCACCCGGTAGTCAGGGAAGTCTGTACTACTGTTAATAATTTCCCCACAACTTTTGGATTTTCTTATTATACCTATCATCTAGATTACACAATTTTAAGACACACTTGTCATTTTGTCGCAACTGACGTGGAACAGAGATAGTTAATATGAGTTTGTGTGGCAGGGCGGCGGAGGCCTCCCGTTGGTAAAGGAAGCTAGGTTAGGTAGGTTTGGTTACTGTTATAAACTACATATTAATAATTACGTTATTTCCGACGGTAATGAAGGTCATAATGTATAAGTTGCCATAGAATTCCTTTTTTTATGTCGTTAATTTTCATTCATCAATAGATTTATATTCATATTTGATATACATTAATATGTAAATTTTACTTTGTTAGGCTTATAGGCAAGGATGTTCGATCCTATGAGTTTACAACTAATACAGGTTGAAAATTTCTGGCTGCGACTATTTTTTTTGACTTATTTTACCATTTATTGTTTGTTACATTAAATCTAATTAACTTTTGACATAGATAAAGGAGAATTTTTGTGGCTACAGCTACAATGATAGGTTAGGTTATAATGTTTGGAACTATTTCAGTAGATTCCTTTGTAACTATGATTTCTGCCAAATATAACATAGTTAGCGTATAGTGTATGTAACCACAGCTCTCAGTAAGACAGTTATTATTTATATTTTCTCTTCAAGGTGGCGGCCCCCAAATTGAAATTACATACACTGCAATTGAAGAAGCAATTCTTCAACTATTAGATCCAGCCTCTATACAAGGATTCCAG
>NW_024736668.1:0-13343 GCF_018991925.1 Homarus americanus
TAATAAACCTGTTGATGTTTATTTCCGGGTTAAAGTAAAAGCAAGGTTTTGTCTGGACTATTATCATATAGACAGTTGCTGGTTGACGATACTGAAGGCCTATACAGGTGTGTGGTGCTTGTGCTTGGTGATGCTTCGTTTATGAGAGATAATCCCAGGAGTGAACTTTGTTCTGAAAGGACAAACAAAAAAGTCATTAGTTATCGTTGTCTCGGAAGTGTTTATATGTCGGTCACTCTTGTGTTGTCGATGTGTCCACCCCACAGAGTTATTGCGTGAAGTGACACATTAGACTTCAATTAAAGATCCTCTCCTCTCCATATGGAAGCTGTTCACACCTCTTGACAGTATTTTGTCTGACATTTAGTTATAAGGGTGGTTTTTTGTCTAGTTCATCTTCCTATGAAAATTAACAATTCATATCACGTTTTAGAGTTGTATGTTCTTCAAGCCAATTAACACAGTACAGGTAACACCAGAGTCAGGCAGGTACAGTGTTAAGCGTCGTGGTCTACTGCTGTCTTACTGAGTAACGATGATGAAGTAAAGTGGGAAATGACTTTGCCATGAGAGAGGAGAGGAAAGAGAGAAGGAAAGAATAGAAACGGGAAGTAAAGTAGTAGGGAGTAATAGCAGGTGGGCTGTCCACCTAGCTGAGTCGAGGTGATTGGTTGGGGTGGTGGCCATACACAGCACACTCCTGCTCGCTCAAGGGAGGCTGGGGTGGGGGGAGCTAAGCTAGTTAGGCATTCAGTACTGTATTGTGTGTTAATTTATGTAAGTTAAATGGTGGTTTTATTTTTTCATGTATTGTATAAAGTGAGTCTCTTTTTTATATAATAACTCACCTGAAGTGTCGCCCCAGGAAAAGGTAACAGAGACCTTAATGACACAGGTAGATTGTCACTCCCCTCGCCGCCCAGCGTATCCCACCTGAAGATTAACCATCCCGGCGATACCTGGGGGGGTTGGGGGTGGGGCTTAAGTATAATATATACTCTTATATAATAATGTTGATGCTGTAATACACTGGCAGTCATAGTACAGTACATGTGTTGCCTTTATTGAGTCGAGTTTTGTATTTTTAGAAAAAGAGAGAGAAATCTGAGCAACATAATATGGAGAGAGAGAGAGAGAGAGAGAGAGAGAGAGAGAGTGTGTATTACATTGCCACACCTGATTCCTTCCTGGTGTATATTTTTACCACCTCTGGTACAACTGTGTCTCTTGCCGATCTATTTTGCACTGTCGCTTCCTGCCTTTCATCTTCCACCTTTCATCTTCTCCTTCATCTTCTTCTCCCCATCGTCTTTCTCCTCCATCTTACCCCTTCATCTTCCCTCCCTTCTTCCTCCCTTCCATCTCCCCCATTCATTTCTTCTCCCTTCATCTTCCTTTCCCCTTTATTTTACCCCTCCATCTTCCCTCCTTTTACCTTCCTCCTTCGGTGGTCTTCTTTCTTTTCCACCAATCTCCTTACCTTCCACTGCTGTCTTAGTCCATTACTGTTTTAAGAAATTTAGTTTTTTCAAGGATTTCGATATTTCATTCATTTACAATTCTTTTTTGTTTTAATTTCATTTTCTCACTCCTGATTCAAGTGATTCAAGAGATGCAAATAATTTGAAATATCCAGCCCTTATAATGTCTTTAGTGCCTCTTAAACTTGGGTAAATATTATTCCATTAAGTTTATAAACAAATACACGACTCAGACACGTTGGTATTATAATCACAAAGCAAAGATATCAAGAAGTTGTGACGCTTCATCTGTACAACCAGTTGAGAATAAACTTTCCTTCTCTAAAAGTTACAAGAAATGAGGGAGAGTTTCTCGCCAGGGGGCGCAGCGCTGTGAGAGAAGAATTAAATAAGCCTGATTAGCTAAGAAGACGACCAGGGGTAAGAAATGGTCCGTCTTGAGGATGTGGTTCAGGAGGTGAGGTGAAGATATAAACATCGAAGACGTCATAAAACACAGAGATGATACTATTTCTAACCTTCCCAAGTCTCTGGTGGGTGGCAGGTGATCACCAACATGAAATACACCAACATGAAATCCACCAACATGAAATACACCAACATGAAATGCGCCAAAATGAAATAGAAGATGCCAAGTGAGGTTGATTATGACTCAGACAGTAACCATAGCAGGACCTAAAAACAGCCAAGACTGTTCTAAAATGAGAACTTAAATTATAATTTCTGCCCAAGAGTGCGAGTGAGTGAACTTTAATTTCCATTATAGTACAGTATAAAACTTTAATGAGTTTATCTTCAACGTGATCTTAAATTTTAGTGGGTGAATTTTTTCATTGGATAATTAAGTCTTTGAGAATAACATTTTAAGGCGGCCATTTAGTGTCATCATGCTGTAAGATGTAGATACGCTCCAAAAAGTATGTTTACGATTTTGTGTTAGACGATATGACACAACAGACGAAGGATTTTGACGACCCTACTGAGACAACAGGAGTCACAGTGTTCATTTTGAAATTCATCGGTCTCCTCCATAAAGGCACTTTAGGAGTGTTTGTTTACAACTCCTAGTGGTTAATGTGATGCAGCAGTGTACAGCTCATAGTCCATAAGGTGTTTCTTAGGCCAGACCCTTGAGAGTACAGCGGTTGGTTACACTACTCACCTGCCTTACACTCTCCCTGATGCTTTTGTTAGATGTTGAAACAGGAACTGTGGATCAACCTGTACAGCTTCTCCTTTTACTTTCACACAAACAATAGATTTAACATGTTGCCTAAGTACTTTGATGAAACAATAAGCACAAATGTGTTATAGTCATGATCCGCCTTATGTGATTATATTGCCAGTTGATGTGGGCCCGACCTTGTTTTGACACACTGACTGGCCTCGTGTTATTTATTCTCACTTAACATACTTTTTTCGTACCTGAACTCCTCGACCGAACGCTCTTAAAGTTTGTAGAGAAGTTGAAACGGGTCTTATTGATATTCGTGTAGGCAGACTGATAGAGGTCCCAGCAATAAGAGAGTACAGCCGGGTCCTGCTGGAGACACGAACACATTTCAGTTTTCAATTTCAATTCAATTTCAATTGTTTATTCCTTGATAGAGGAAGCGGGATCCTAGTGCTGTCACTAGGTACCCCTGTACAATGACACCAGAATCATCTGGCAAGTGTGAAAAGTATATACAGTATAAATATTATAAAGGGGCTTACTAAAGCCTAAGGAAGGAAGGATGTTCCTTTAACACATAATCAATATTATTTACAAAATATCTGACCAGTATTGGGAGGATCATCGTGTCTCCGTCAGGGGTCAGCTTTCAGTTATTACATCTGGAAATACACGATCACTCACCAAAGAAAACGAAGACAATTTTACCAACTAATATGGTCGAGGTTCTGTAGATATGGGCCACAGCTCACGTACGGTCGCTATCTGATCTTCTCGACCAGTGTAACAAGAAAGATCTTTACAAACACTATAATATGTAGTCAACGTGCAGTGACTCAGTAATAACTTATTGCTCCTTTGATTCAAGTGTTCGACAACAAACCGAATATGTTCCCTCCGTTCCTTTGACTATCTTGTGTGTACGATCTTGTGGACTGGGGCGTGATCACGATCAATGGTTGTCCCACTCACTCACTCACTAGGTTTCCTGCCATCTCTTACCCATGAAATTAGATTAATTCTGCCCTGTCGTATCCTCTTTACCTATCCTATCCCCCCTTGTCTCTATTAACCTTAATATATCATCACTCTCTCTCCCTTACTCTCCTTCCCTGCTTCCTCTACCACTATCTCCACCTCCTCTTTCCTTCCCCTTCCACAATTATTATGTCCTCATATCTATGTCTGTCATTCTCTTTATCTGTTCCTACTTCCTTCACTATATCTCTCTATCCCCTCAGCCTAAATCACAATGGCTACAAGAACGAGAGCTTGTGTTGGTAAAAGAGGAATTTTTGAACACCATGACAAATGTATATTTTTTGATGACTTAGGGAGAACGTGTGGCGTGATTAGTGTAGAAGAGGAGATTGTCACACCCTTCTACCCAGTTTTGTTAGTCTCTTATGCCCCACCCTGCCAGTCCTCATACCCTACCCTTCTAGTTCCTCATACCCTACCCTGTTAGTCCCTCATACCCTACCCTGTTAATCCCTCATACCCTACCATTCCAGTCCCTCATATTCCACCCTACCAGATCCTCATACCTCACCCTTCCAGCCTGTCTTTGTGTCCCAACCAAATTAAGTTCTGTAAAAATCTACCTGATGTCTTTCGCCTTCCCTTACCATCATCTCCCAATTGGTTGTCTTGTAAATAGTAGATCGATGCCCTGGAGTCTCTGGTAGTTTCAATAAGTCTGGAGCCCAACTCATTAAGGAACTTCAGGGTGCTGTCATGCTGGGGAGGGAGGGAGAGGGAGCTGCATTATGCTGTCATGTTGGGGAGGGAGGGAGAGGGAGCTGCATAATGTTGTCATGCTGGGGAGAGAGGGAGAGGGAGCTGCATAATGTTGTCATGCTGGGGAGAGAGGGAGAGGGAGCTGCATTATACTGTCATGCTTAGGAGGAGGGAGGGAGAGGAGCTACGTGCTGTCATGCTGGGGGAGGGAGGGATGGAGGGGGGCTGCGTGTATGCTGTCATACTGGGGGAGAGAGGGAGAGGGAGCTGCGTATGCTGTCATGCTGGGGAGAGGAGAGAACTGCATTATGCTGTCATGCAGGGGAGGAAGGGAGAGGGAGCTGCATTATGCTGTCATGCTGGGGAGGGAGGGAGAGGGAGCTGCATAATGTTGTCATGTTGGGGAGAGAGGGAGAGGGAGCTGCATTATACTGTCATGCTGAGGAGGGAGGGAGGGAGAGGGAGCTGCATTATGCTGTCATGCTGGGGAGGGAGGGAGGGAGAGGGAGCTGCATTATGCTGTCATACTGGGGAGAGAGGGAGAGGGAGCTGCATTATGCTGTCATGCTGGGGAGGGAGGGAGAGGGAGCTGCATTATGCTGTCATGCTGGGGAGGGATGGAGAGGGAGCTGCATAATGTTGTCATGCTGGGTAGGGAGTGATAGGGAGCTGCATTATCCTGTCATGCTGGGGAGAGAGGGAGAGGGAGTTGCATTATGTTGTCATGCTGGGGAGGGAGGTAAAGGGAGCTGCATTATGCTGTCATGTCGGGGAGGGAGGAGAACTGCATTATGCTGTCATGCTGGGGAGGGAGGGAGAGCGAGTTGCATAATGTTGTCATGCTGGGCAAGGAGGGAGAGGGAGCTGCATTATGCTGTCATGCTGGCGAGGGAGGGAGAGGGAGCTGCATTATGATGTCATGCTGGGAAGGGAGGGAGAGGAAGCTGCATTATGCTGTCATGCTCGGGAAGGAGGGAGAGGGAACTGCATTATGCTGTCAAGCTGGGGATGGAGGGAGAGGGAGCTGCATTATGCTGTCATGCTGGGGAGAGAGGGAGAGGGAGCTGCATTATGCTGTCATGCTGGGGAGGGATGGAGAGGGAGCTGCATTATGCTGTCATGCTGGGGAGGGAGGGAGAGGGAGCTGCATTATGCTGTCATGTCGGGGAGGGAGGGAGAGGAGGTCGCATTATGCTGCATGCTGGGGATGGAGGGAGAGAACTGCATTATGCTGTCAAGCTGGGTATGGAGGGAGAGGGGGCTGCATTATGCTGTCATGCTGGGGGGAGAGGGGAGCTGCATTATGCTGTCATGCTGGGGGAGGGATGGAGAGGGGAGCTACATTATGCTGTCATGCTGGGGTGGGAGGGAAGGGGCTGCATTATGCTGTCATGCTGGGTCGGGAGGGAGGAGGGAGCTGCATTATACTGTCATGCTGGGAAGGGAGGAGGGAGCTGCATTGTGCTGTCATGCTGGGGAGGGAGGGAGAGGAGCTGCATTATGTTGACATGCTGGGGGAGGAGGAAGGCATTATGCTGTATCATGCTGGTGAGGGAGGGAGGGAGAGGGAGCTGCATTATGCTGTCATGCTGGGGAGGGAGGGAGGGAGAGGGAGCTGCATTATGCTGTCATGCTGGGGAGGGATGGAGAGGGAGCTGCATAATGTTGTCATGCTGGGTAGGGAGTGAGAGGGAGCTGCCTCTTGGAAATGTGTTTAAATTAATCTGATTTGTTTTCATTTATTGTCGATCCTTTATAAGAGGACTCGTGGATCCCCCGAGCCTAGCCGGCCATTTTGTTTACATTTTTCGGTCGCTCTAAAATACCATTAAAACAATATTGAGTATAAACGTTTGGCTCAACTGATGATCTCAAACATGTCCCAACATTTTTTGCCTCAACTCCACATTCTGTAACTCATTTAGGTAGATGTCCCTCACTACACATACACTGGACTATGTGTAATGTTGCAGCTAATGTGTTATCAAGATATTGCACATTATAAGTTCATGTGTGGTCATTGTTATATCAAACGGAGGAATTTTAAAGAGCTATTACACCACCTGTATCATTAGTTGTCGCCAGGTGAAGGAATGTTTAGGTAGATTATATTTTATTTACTGTAATTACAGTTTCAATACCTAAGACGTTCCACTATAAGAGTCTTTCAACCTCAGGTATGGTCTTAAGACTTTCTACTCTAGGTCTTACACCCTCGAGTAGCTGTATCGTCCACATAGGTAATTACTCCACTAGGAACTACAAGTTACACCTTAATGTAATACATCATTTACTGCCAAACTTTATAGGGAAATATTTTTTCACAAAGAATTTCAAGTTACAATTTCACATAATAAGTCACATTACAAACGTTCCTTCGGCAATGTCAAGATATTTTTTTCACTGCAGAGGAAAGTATCCGTCATCGTCATCATCATCACCACACACACACACACACACACACACACACACACACACACACACAAAACTCCTGTATCCAGATTCTCAAAAGTTTATAAATTAAATTATTCCTTAAAATTAAACAGACAATACATCTATTTATCATAGAGTATGTGAACAATATCGACGCCATATTGGTTACCATCTTTGAGTCATATAATTAGTTAGCTACATAGTGTTAATTATTTAGTTAAATAGGAAAAATAATCTACTAGCGTGTGTTGTGACCAAAATAAATCAACATTGTATTTACTTTCTCCTCCAGGGGGCACTAAGTCTAGAGAAATGACACAATTGACATCTACATAAAGTGACTGACCAAGGGTAAATATTGGCTACCTTTTGTGTTACTTTGAGGTCGTAAGAACACACAGAGCTGCTCTTAAGGATGTTTACCACAATACACCTCAACCAGTTTCTCATTCACTAAGGTTAAACAATAAATCTGGTTCACAAGATACACAGTAAATTTTATTAGAATACAATAATCAATTACTGTATTATTGTATTGAGGCGAATAGTCTTATGGTGTTAAGATGTGTTCTTAAGCCACGAAGGTAAACAAAAGGTATTCAATATCTGCCTTAGTTGACGATGATCTGTAGACGTTAACAAGTCCTCCTCCTCCTGCTCTCGAGTAAGGTAAGGAAGGCCTCACCTGACCAAAATTGTTAATTAAGATAGATTACCTGAAGATTAACCCTCCCAGCTTATTTCAACTAATGATTAACCTAACGCTACCTGGGAAATTAAGTTAGGTTAGATTAAGTTAGGTTAGGTTAGGGTAGGGTAGGGTAGGGTAGGGTAGGTCAGGTCAGGTCAGGTCAGGTCAGGTCAGATCAGTGTAGTTAATCTTGAGGTTAAATAAACTAGAGGCTAATCTTCACATGAGCCACTAAGACACTTTGACGGAGGCGGTTACGTACAACAGGAAAGCTCTGATAACATATAATGTACAGTATATACCGTTTAAGTTGCATCAGCAGCTCTATACACCACTTATTGACTTACTCATTCACTGCCGTAGAAATATTTACTTCTCTAACAGGTTTCTATATGGTTCCCAGTCATTATAATACGACCTTGTAAAATCAAATGATCTAAATTAAACTTAACGTATCCAAATTAAACTTATTAGCTAACAAATCATTCTAAAACACGATATATGCAAATAAAAAGTTCTAAATTCAACTTAATTTATCGTAATATAACTATTATAACTAAACCATTTTAATTAAACCTAACCTAAACACCTCAAGTGCCACAAACAGAAGGAAAAAACACCTTTAATATTATCGTGTAGGAGGCCCCTGTAACCCACTAACTCCAGGTAATGCATCTATATCAATCTACCTGCGTCGGAAGCTCTATACGTGACTATGATCGTTACCCACTGCTGAAGAACATTTGTGCTTCTATAATTACCCCTGGAGAAACAATGCACCAATTTACGATTTATTTATTTTATTTTTCATTTATTTTTTATTCTTGGTCCATTCTGTAAACACCGCCCGCTTGTGAGTCCCGTCAGCCATTTTGTTCTAACTTTCGAGGATTCTAAAATAAACTATAAATAAATAAATAAATAAATAAATAAAACAAGCATCTTTTGTTTTTCTAACCCATGAGCTGTGAGTCTTCATTATATACTTCAACATTACTGTAAACTAAGGCTAGAGAGGGTGTGTACAGTACTAGTGGAGCCAAGACGAGAAGGTATTTCAAATCCCTAAAGGGTTTTACAAGTGGAGAGTCTTACAAGTGGAGGGTCTTACAGGTGGAGGGTCTTACAAGTGGAGGGTCTTACAGGTGGAGGGTCTTACAAGTGGAGGGTCTTACAAGTGGAGGATTTTAATAAGGATAAATACAACAAGTCTTACAGTTGAATCAGCCAAGTCGAGGAAAACTCTTAAGAGTCATGTAACTTCTACCTGGTGTTACCTGTAATCAAGCTAAGGTATATGTAAGAAGAATATTATCTCGTTACTATCCATTCCTCTTCCACTATCCTGCGAGGTGGTGTATTAATAGGCACAGATACTCATGATAAAGAAGGAATAAAGAGAAAGACGCAAGATACCTATAAAATGCGACAGAATATACCCACACATGCGTAATCTTAACCCATCCCAACCCATCCCAACCCAACCCAACCCTATCCTACCCTCAGCTTCACCACAGTACACAAAGTCATTCTTGGTATCAGAGTGACGCATAAACACCCTGTATCGCCTAAGACACATTTGAATCGGATGGTTCGTTGACAGTTTTATTTCTTCGGTATAAACCAGTGAAGCAGTTAGTTCGTGGGAACAGCTAGTCAAAATACTTCACATCAGCTTCGTTTACGACCTCCAGCTGATATTTACTTCTGTTGTCTATATCAATCACATTTTATAATGAAAACAAAAATATGGTTAGTTACTTATAAATGAAAATAAATCATACTTAGATACTTAGGAGTGGGGAAAAAAGATACTTAAGATACTTAAAAATGAAAACACTCTTTGATACTTAAATTAGGACAAAATAAACGGACATGAAGATTTAACTATGAGCGGTGGATATTACGACATGTACCGGCTATCAATACAGAGGCGCTATTTAGCCGTGAAGTTCTCTCAGAAACCCAACAAGACAATATGTGGTCACTTAAAAATTTCAGGTTAATTTTAACACCATCCGTCATTTTAAACCTTGGCACCTGTAGATTAAGAAAATATATGGTGATATTTTTTCTGATGGGATAAAGGTCGTATTTGTCCAGAGAAGTAAGAGGAAAAAAATCACTTGAGAGGCATGACGCACAGAGTGTCTAAGGTGATAAAAGATCATATACTACCATTTGGGTTTTCAAATTAAGTTCATTACATAAAATATCAAACTCATAAAGATTACAAAAGAACAGAACACCATGAGCTCTCTACAGCTATTGTCAGCTGTCAATATGCTGATGTGCAGAAGCTACACAATGTTATTGGTGACTGTAATCCCAGGAAAATGATGCTCTTATAAACTTGGTAACTGGAGCTGTAATGCCAGAAAATGCCAAATATGACAATCTATGAGCATATGAAGTTGGAAGACAAAATTATGAAAATTTTGTCAAGGAACGTATTGTTGGTCCATTGAGCATCTGGGAAAAGCTGTCCAAGGTTAATCTACTGTCGTGGAAAGCAGCAAATAAGACTTCAACCATCAAATTGTTATCACAAGTTATAGAACTTAAGCAGGACATACAGTATATGCATCACAGAAGGGCAGCACTGTACATATCAAGTCACCAGACACTGATGTGTTTGGCATATTAAAGCAGCCTCAACTTGGAGAAAATACAAGTATGATAGCAGGAACTGGTGAGCGACGACACATTGGGCAGAGAGCCTTACAGGTTTCCATGCCTTCACAGGATCTGACTGCATTGGAAAATTTGTTGGCAAAGGAAAGAAAGCATGTTGGAGCTGTGGAACACTTTGATGAAATCTAACACAAAAGTCCGAGATGCATTCAAGATGCTGAGTAGACCAAATGCCCTCCAGCAGACATGTATATTGGTCTAGAGGAATTTGTATTTAAGCTCTACTGTCCACGAATGACTTTCACTAAACTGTCAAAACTTAGATGGCATCTCTTCAAGATAACGCAGGCAGAAGCTGGAGAACTACCAGCGACTGCAGCAACTCTAAAGTATCATATATTGAGAGGAAGGTATCAAGCTCTTCTGTGGTCTTGTGATGCAGACAGTGAAATGCTTTCACAATTAGAGCATGGCTGGAAGAATGACAATGACTGTTTCATACTAGTAATATCAGACCAACCACCAGCTCCAGAAGCAATCACAGAACTTGTTAAATGTGGATGTGGCGTCAGGAAATGTGGATCATTGTCATGTTCATACAGAAAGAATCAGAAAGAATAGCATGACATGCACCGAGATGTATAACTGTCAAGCAGATGATGAGAAATGCCTAAACAAGGTGAAGGAATCTGTTGTACACAGGAGACTCTGATGACGAGGACTGAAGCAATGTCGTAAATAATAACTTGTGACTTGTATACACATGATGTATAACACTACAAACTTTTAATGAATATAAAACGGTGGTTCTAAGCTTTTCAGATAATGGTAATAAGTATATGATTAATTTCCAGTATTTGTCTTTAGCAATTAATTTTACTTACTGCAATCTCTTCTTTGCCAGAGACAGGATGGCATATATGAGCAGCCATGTTTGTAACACACTTAAGATATTATAACAGCATTCATAATATATTATGTTAAATTGTAATCATATAATACTACAGTACATGTTCATAGGTTATTAGTCATGTTTTAAGTTACTTAGGACTTAATGGTAATACGTCTGTGGTTCATTACGCCGCTCTTTGATAAAACTTCTTTAATGGCATAAAACTTATAATAAACCGTTCAGAAAAAATTACACCACAGTTCCTTAACATAGTTTATAAGGATTATTACGATGTATGGTGTCAAAAATTAACATGAAATTTTTATGGGATTACTTAAGCTCCTACACTAAAACCTGCCGACCTAACCTAACCTTTTTTACCCACCTCCAACTACTTACCTAACCTGACATAATCTAACCTAACCTGACATAATCTAACCTAACCTGACATAATCTAACCTAACCTGACATAATCTAACCTAACCTGACATAATCTAACCTAACCTGACATAATCTAACCTAATCTGACATAATCTAACCTAACCTGATGTAATCTAACCTAACCTGACATAATCGAACCTAACCTGACATAATCGAACCTAACCTGACATAATCGAACCTAACCTCCCCGTCTGACATAAGCTAACCTAATCAAACCTAACTTTCCCACCTACCGACCGTAACCTATCTACTTATTACCTACCTAACCTAACTTAACCCAACCTGACGTAATCTAACCTAACATATTGAAAATTAACTTAACCACCTACCTGATCTAACACCACTTTGTAATCTCTTTGCGCTACCGCTCACAGGATGAGTAGGGGGGGCAACAATAAACTAGCCTCTAAGTGGCAAAATTAACAAAACAAACCTAACCTAACCCAACCTGACTTAACCTAACCTGATCTGATCTATCCAACTTAAACATCTTAGAATATATAATAAAGCCGCTAGGTTAATTTAGGCTAAATATGGTTGATTCATATTTCGTTTTGACAGAAATTCCCGGCAAAATAACGCATCTATATTGAGAACCACCGCCATGTTGGTTCCACGTTAACAAGACACGGATACACTACAGAATAACCCGCGTTCGTTTAACCTCAATTACTACAGTTTACTTTATAATCTACTTCACAATCTTCACTACATCTCACTTCACAATCTTCACTACATCTCACTTCACAATCTTCACTACATCTCACTCCACAATCTTCACTACATCTCACTTCACAATCTTCACTACATCTCACTTCACAATCTTCATTCATCTCACTTCACAATCTTCACTACATCTCACTTCACAATCTTCACTACATCTCACTTCACAATCTTTACCACATCTTACTTCACAATCTTTACCACTTCTTACTTCACAATCTTCACTACATCTCACTTCACAATCTTCACTACATCTCACTTCATAATCTTCACCACATCTCACTTCACAATCTTCACTACATCTCACTTCACAATCTTCACTACATCTCACTTCACAATCTTCACTACATCTCACTTCACAATCTTCACTACATCTCACTTCACAATCTTCACTACATCTCACTTCACAATCTTCACTACATCTCACTTCACATCTTCACTACATCTCACTTCACAATCTTCACCATATCTCACTTCACAATCTTCACCACATCTCACTTCACATTCTTCACCAAATCTCACTTCACAATCTTCACCACATCTCACTTCACAATCTTTACCACATCTCACTTCACAATCTTCACTACATCTCACTTCACAATCTTCACTACATCTCACTTCACAATCTTCACTACATCTCACTTCACAATCTTCACTTCATCTCACTTCACAATCTTCACTACATCTCACTTCACAATCTCCACTACATCTCACTTCACAATCTTCACTACATCTCACTTCACAATCTTCACTACATCTCACTTCACAATCTTCACCACATCTCACTTTACAATCTTCACTACATCTCACTTCACAATCTTCACTACATCTCACTTCACAATCTTCACTACATCTCACTTCACAATCTTCACTACATGTCACTTCACAATCTTCACTACATCTCACTTCACAATCTTCACTACATCTCACTTCACAATCTTCACTACATCACACTTAACAATCTTCACCACATCTCACTTCACAATCTTCACTACATCTCACTTCACAAATCTTCACTACACCTCACTTCACAATCTTCACTACATCTCACTTCACAATCTTCACCACATCTCACTTCACAATCTTCATTACATCTCACTTCACAATCTTCACTACACCTCACTTCACAATCTT
>NW_024736669.1:0-8562 GCF_018991925.1 Homarus americanus
GATCAGTATAGTTTAATCATCGTCGTCTGATCACTCTCATGAGATCAGTTTTGAGGTCTCCATCTAGTTGTAAACATTACCTCAGTCTGAAGATTTTTGTAGTCCTCGTTATCCTGAACAGCAACAACAACAACACAAACAACTGGTTTATGGACAGATTACAACATTATCCCATAACCACCACCACCACCACCACCACAACAACAACAACAACAACAACAACAACAACAACAACAACAACAACAACCACCACCACCACAACAACCACAACCACCACAACAACAACCACCACAACAACAACAACAACACAAACAACTGGTTAATGGACAGATTACAACATTATCCCATAACCACCACCACAACAACAACAACAACAACAACCACAACAACCACAACCACCACCACCACAACAACAACAACAACAACAAACTTTCACCACCACCACCACCACCACCACCACCACACCACCACCACCACCAACAAACACATGAACCACCACCACCACAACAACAACAACACAAACAACTGGTTAATGGACAGATTACAACATTATCCCATAACCACCACCACCACCACCACCACCACAACAACCACCACCACAACAACCACAACCACCACCACCACAACAACAACCACCACCACCATCACCACCACCACAACCACCACCACCACAACAACCACAACCACCACAACAACCCCAACCACCACAACAACAACCACCACAACAACACAAACGAGAAACAACTGACTGATGAGCAATACGACACTTCCTCTCAGTGACCTCCCAACCACAACTTCCTCAATTCACATCACTGTTGTTTTCTGGCCACGATTATTTCTTTGTTTACTTTTCACACATACCTGAGCGGAACTAACCCCCCCCCTTCATACAGGTGAGGTGGAAGCCTACGGGAAGATGGTTGAACAGGGCTTCATGGTGTGGTCTTCATGGTGTGGTCTTCATGGTGAGATCAGTGTAATGTGGTCAACGTATTGTGGTCAGGTAGATATTCATTATTTATTTTATCGCTGCGAGTAACGTTACACACCTGTCACACATTTGTCATACACTTGTCACACATTTGTCATGCACTTGCCTCGGTTATCTCACGTCTGCTACCTGTACGTTGAGTCTTGATTCAGTAATATACACCTGTGTCTTGGAGTCTTGAGCTGAGGTATACTGGTGAAGACAATATTGAGTGTTGTGTTTCCTGTCAGTAGAGCTTCTATATCTGCCCTACCCTGCCCTGCCCTGATCTGATCCTGCCCTGCCCTGACCCTGCCCTGCCCTGCCCTGACCCTGACCCTGCCCTGACTTGCCCTTAGGTTGGTTCTAGGAGCGGGTGTTGTAGTAGAGTGTTTTGATAACCTCTACTGCTTGTTATGACGCTGTGAGGTTTAGTGTAGTTATAAAGGTAGTAGTTGGGATGTGTAGTTACCTCACCGGCCGCAGTCATCACAGTGTCATTAAGCAATATGTGTTAAATTCACAAGAAAAAATCCAACAGGAACTGGGCATTATAAGAAGTGTGGAATTAAACCACATGTTTACACAAGTACTGTATACAAGACAAATTTAAGTGACCTATTGGGTGAAAATGTATATTACTGAGCGTAGTTAAATATATTTCACTTTCAACAATACAAAGGAAATGGTTACTTAAGACTCGTAGGGAAGCTTTGTGTAATCTGGTTCAAATTTGGTAGATGCTGCTCCCACAAGTTCCTTTGTGTTAGTGAGCGGTAGTGTACTTGTTCTTATTGTAAGTCTGCTGGCAACATTGAAACACCATGAAGTCTACTGGTGTCTGTTATGTGATGCACTTTTTTTTCCCCCAAATTCCACTAATGACACTGTAGGTCCAGGATCTAAAACTGTGCATCACCAAGACCTGCCTCGTCAATATATCGTAAAAAAAAATCATGGACTTGAAACAAATGGGGGCAAAATTATCTTATTCTGAATCTCAAAAAAAAAACCCTGTGAATTTGGGCTGTTATCATTACAAGCATTGAGTGTGTACTTGTGTGTGTGTGTGTTATCAGCTGCCAGGTGTAATGTTTCTCAGTGTAACAAAGAGTATCACATTTGGTTGCATCAAGTGTTCAAACAACCTCATCTTACTTTATCAACTTAGGCGGCCACTCTTCACATATTTTGGATGCCGTCATGACGGCCGCAAATTTTAATTTTCTGGCCGCATGCAACCGGAAATAGAAAGGTTGCGGACCTTTGGTGTAGAATAATACTGTACTAACACTTGTCTGTCGTGTGGATGTGTAACTGTGTCCAGAAACTTCTTAACTCTGTCTTAAAACTGTGTTGGTGTCGCGTCACCAGTTTAGTCTGTTCATACAAACTCAGCATCCTCCAGATATACAATAAATATACAAAATGAAATTCAGTCAAGATCTATTTCTAAGAATGATTCAAGAGACAATTGGTTTATATTTTCTCGAAATTGTTCTGAAGGTTGTGACTCCATATTACAGGTTATATATACATGAACACCTTCGGAAGTGTCTGTTATACCTGTACCAGTAGTCAGAAATCTACAGCGGGATCTGGTAAGGAAAACTGTACCCAGGTAAAGCTTCCTTCATGCCTGTTAATCTGGTGAAAAGGCATGAATGTATAATTGGAATGACGAAATAAAATTGGCTAAATTGATAATTTTTGTCATTAATATTAAAGAATAGTATATATATATATATATATATATATATATATATATATATATATATATATATATATATATATACCCCCACGTTCTCCCCACCCCCACGCTCCTCCCCCCACCCCACGCTCCCTCCCCACCTCTAACGCTCCCTCCCCCACCCCCACGCTTCTTCCCCCACCCCCACGCTCCCTCCCCCACCCCCCACGCTCCCCTCCCCACCCCACGCTCCCTCCCCCCCCCACCCCCACGCTCCTTCCCCACCCCCACGCTCCCTTCCCCCCACCCCCACGCTCCCCCTCCCCCACCCCCACGCCCTCCCCCACCCCCACGCTCCTTCCCCACCCCCACGCTCCCTCCCCCACCCCCACGCTCCTCTCCCCCACCCCACGCTCCCGCCCCACCCCCACGCCCTCCCCACCCCCACGCTCCCTCCCCACCCCCACGCTCCCTCCCCACCCCCACGCTCCTTCCATCCACGCTCTCCCCTACCCTCCACGCATTCTCCCTACCCTCACGTTCTCTTCCTCCCTGCCCGCTCTTTCCCTACCTCCACATTCTCTCCCTCCCTCCCCGCTCTCTCCCTATCTCGACGTTATCTCCCTCCCTTGACGTTTTCTCCCTTCCTTGACGTTCTCTCCCTCCCTGCCCGCTCTCTCCCTACCTCCACATTCTCTCCCTCCCTCCCCGCTCTCTCCCTATCTCGACGTTATCTCCCTCCCTTGACGTTTTCTCCCTTCCTTGACGTTCTCTCCCTCCTTCCACATTCTGTCTCTCCCTCTACGCTCCCTCCCTCCGTCTACACTTCCTCCCTCCCTTCCACGCTCACTTCCGATGTACCCACCTTTGCTAGCCACCCTATCTCCCTCGCCAACACTTCCCTCCCTTCCCCCTCCCCCTCCATCAGTTCCCCTCCCCCCACCAGATCCCCATTCCTGTCGATAAATCTACACTCCATACTGTATTATTAAACAGATTTCGTGAATTAGATCCCATGCAACATTTAAATATACAGGGTATATATTTTTTTAACCTCGCTAAAATTGGAGGTTTGTATCGTCAATGGACAGCATTTGTTAATATCCAACCAAATGTTACTGGGTTAACCTGAGCTTGGAGGGAAAATAATGTCACTTAGTCTGTATGTGATGATTTTTTTTCCTCGATAAGTTGTTCTAAGGTTAATATTTGGTGATGAAATTGGCGGTGGTTTAGGTTTTTGTTTTCTGTCGTCTTTTTTTTTTATTCTTTATCATGTAAGTTATTATTTTTCATCTTTTATTTTTGGTGAATTCAGTGTGAAATTTTATATAAATATTAATTTTTTTTATGTAAATTACCATTTGATATGTTCAGTAATTTATATAAATTCTTATGATATTCGTTATATAAATTAAGTGATTTTATAGATAATTTTGTGTAGAATGTTATTTTGTATGTTCATTATTCTATATAAACTGCCATTTGTATAATTTAGTATGTGGGGTTTATTTCAGTGAGCCGCTGCAGCTTGTTCATTATCATTTCATTTGTACCAAAACAACATTATAGGACCGGTGATGTCCCCAGGGCAACATTATCACAGTACCAAAATTAAGTGATAAACCTGGTTCAAATTACTCTATAGTATAAGAAACACACACAGGTAAACAGAACACGTAACCTTATTAATCACCCAGGTGTATCGAGGAAGTTATACTGTAATAAGGTTGTGTGCAGAAACTTGTTAATTGTATGGAAGGCTTTTGTTTTTCTATTTGCTGATCAAGGACTTGTATTGGTATTACACAGTTAAATTTGGTAAAGAGCATTTAACCGTATACGCTCATAATGATTAGTCACATTGGTTCTCAAATACACACTCTCTCTCTCTCTCTTGTACGTACGTGTGTCTGTGTATGCATGATTACCTTTAAAAAATGATGTCCTTCCACAAACGATAATAAATGACTCCTGTATATGACCCTTTGAACAAGACACGCTGCTGTGTAACTTCTTAATAATAACCCGCTCCACACTTTATATTCACCCCCCCTCCTCTCCTCATCTGTTTTCCTAACCCTCATCTCGTCCAAAGTTGGGTTTCCTAAGGACACATTTTCGTACATTTTAACTCATCCCATGGAGGACGGAACACCTCCCAGGTTCGCCACGTCTCTCTCTGCCAGCCCCTAGATCTGTACCGGGCGTCTCACGGGCGACTGTACTTAAGCATGCCCATAGTGATGGAGTGATAGCTGCTGTTTGGTCGGTGTTTGTCAGGTATTGGTTGTATATGTGATGAATAATAGCTGTGGTTATTATTATTATTATTATACTTTCTTTTTAGTTGTGGGAGGGATAAGTGTGTTAGGTCGCTTGATTTTGGTCTCAACTTTGTCAGTGGGTGACGTTACGTGGACTGGGGGGGGGGGGTCGCTTGCTTAATTATACACTACCTGCAAGCACCCAAAAATGTAGCTTATTACAACGCTAAGTGCTCGTTAACTTAATGCTGGAGCTGAAAGAGAAATACGACATTAATATTGAAGGTGTTAAAGATTAGGACGATAATTTGCTTTGGGGTGGAATAGGGGAGTGAAGTCGATATTAATAATAATTATGATGATAAAAAATGCAATACTATGACTACTACTACTACTACTACTACTACTACTACTACTAATAATAATAATAATAATAATAATCATCTCTGGGTATAGTAATGGTAATAATAGTGTGTAATTAATCACAAGAATTAGTTACATATAGCGATGAGTTCGTTTGTAATTATATAGACCCTTTAACACACAAACAAATGGTAGTTGAAATTGTGTGCACTAAGAGGAGGTCCGTGCCTGAGTACACCACACTACCACGGCACTGTCAACTCTTAAGCTGGTGTACGTGCTGACAGATCACAACTGATATTTACATTTAAATGAACTTTGCATAAAAATACTGAATGGTTACCTGACATGCACGTCCAGCCATTGTTGTTGTGACGTGATTTTTGTGGATTATTTTTCAATGTTGTTAAAGCGTTTATTTATCTACAGTGTGCGGGGGGGGAGGAGGGGGTCACTCCTTGTATGTTTGTTTGGAATTAAATTATCTTAAGACGGATTTCAACGGCTAACATCAAAGTTAGATTATAGGTTAGATTATATATTCGTCGATATTTAATATAATTTTGAAGAAGGTTGCAATAAAGTGAACTGGATAGATGTAATAAAACTTGGTAGGTGGGTGTAATGCTGCTGAATTAAGAAGTGATAAAGGCTATGTGAGTATATATGAAAGGCTCTAGGTCACGGCTCTAGGTCACGGGACTAGGTTTACGGTTTTAGTTCACGGCTCTAGGTCACGGCTCTAGGTCACGGGACTAGGTTTCCGGTTCTAGTTCACGGCTCTAGGTCCTGGCTCAAGGTCACGGTTCTAGGTTACGGGACTAGGTCACGGCACGGCACGGCTCTAGGTCACGGCTAAAGGTCACGGCTCTGTCACGGTTCTAGGTCACGGCTCTTAAATAACAGCTATAGGACACGATGCAAAGTCACGGCTCTAGGTCACGGGACTAGGTTTACGGTTCTAGTTCACGGCTCTAGGTCACGGCTCTGTCACGGTTCTAGGTCACGGCTCTTAAATAACGGCTATAGGACACGATGCAAAGTCACGGCTCTAGGTCATGGCTGTCACGACTCAGGGTCACGGCTCTGTCACGGATATATGTCACGGATCTTGGTCACGGCTCTAGGACACAGCCCTAGGTCACGGTTCAAGGTCACGGCTCTAGGTCACGGGTTTAGGTCACGGATCTAGGTCACAGTTCAAGGTCACGACTCTGTCACAGTTCAAGGTCAAAGTTCTAGATCAAAACTCTAGGTCACGGCTCTAGGTCACGGTTCAAGGTCACGGTTCAAGGTCACGGTTCAAGGCAAGGTTCTAGGTCACGGCTCTAGGTCACGGATCTAGGTCACAGCTCCAGGTCACGACTCTGTCACGGTTCAAGGTCAAAGTTCTAGATCAAAACTCTAGGTCACTGCTCTAGGTCACGGCTCAAGGTCACGGTTCAAGGCAAGGCTCTAGGTCACGGCTCTTGGTCACGGCTCTAGGTCACGGCTCTAGGTCAAAGACTTTCGACGAAATACCTCATTATCGGGTGGACAGTTTAATTTAACTTTGCCAAAAAATTGGATAATGTCTCCTCATAACCCCACCCTTCCTCTCCTTTACCTTACCTTCCCCCTCTCTCCCTCTCCCCCTCTCTCCCTCTCTCCCTCTCTCTTCCCTCTTTCCCCCTACCCTCTATCCCATCCCCTTTCTCCTTTTCCCTCTTCCTTCCCTTTCCCTCCTTCCCCTTTCTCCTCCACTCCCCCCCCTTCTTCTTTCACTCAATAAAATTATTATTATCATTATTATTATTATTATTATTATTATTATTATTTCCGCTTCAGTAAAGAGATATAGGAAAGAGGTAATTTTGTCTGTTAAAAATAAATAAAAAGAAAAAATTCCAAAGGAAACTCAGATTTTTTGGTTTGATATGCAACACACACTAAAAAAATTATTGTTTTTTCTAATGTACTGTAGTGTATATTGTTATGGTGATTTCAAAACTTTGATCCCTTTTTTTGGAGAAATTCATAGAACAAAAATTATAAGCCCTTTAAAATTTTAATGATCTATATAAAAATGTTAACCTAACCTACCTAACTTAACCTAACTGGAAACTGACTTAACTATCATAAAATAAAGTATACTGTCTTTCATATTTTAAAGGTTGGATTAAGGACAAATTCACTTAGGTTAATTTATGGTCACAGTTAATTAGTCAAGTCTGACATATTTCTGTTGTACGTATATCACATTTATTGAATATTCATAATTTCATTATCTTTGAAAATCCAAGAATTGTAATATAAAAACAATTAACGGTAAAGGCAGTCATACCTGTGATTACTTTCTACAATTATTGCATCTAGTTATAATTGAGTGGAGCATCAAGGTGAGTTAGGTAAGATACAAGGAGTTTAAAGATGAAAATGTATTACGTCTCTCCTCGACTTACGACGGTGTTCCGTCCCGACGACCAGGTCGTAATACCTGAAATATTGTTATTAAATATTATCATCAATGACTTCTTTTGGTATTAAACAATACAATTTGGTGCTAATTTTTTCCTCTTATATAAAGTAGCTTTAGTGTATAGGGTGAAACATCTATCATGAAGTGATTGTCATTAGAACTTTACGGGGTCTGAATTTGTAAAAAAACACAACTAATGTGTTTAATCTACTCATAATCAATTTGGTAAAATGAATGTTTAGGTCATCCACCTCTACTTGGCATTTGAAAAAACATAATTTCAATGTCACCAAACCTAACCTAACCCAACTTAACTAATCTAACATAACCTAACTTAACTGGTAAAAAACGGTCAACTTAAAATCATTAAATTCGCTGGATGGCCAAAAAGATAATAATATCATCAATTCCATTTATTTTAGAAGGACTTATTCATTTTTGTTGAAATCATGGACATACAAAGCCAATATATCTACATTTGATTCTACCAGTGTGAATGGCAAAGTTAATTAATATCACCACTCCAACTGTTGGCCCAAACAAGTCGTAAAGTAGTTCTTTTTTGTAATACATCGAGTCACTAAGGGAATATAAAAATAAAACATGAATTTAGGTCACTGAATTTATCTTATTAGTAGCAAATTGTGGTTAAACTGATGCACAAATGAAACATGCCTGGGAAGTACCTAGCACTAGTTACCTGGCATATTTGGACTTATTAAAATATGAAATCTAGGCTAATAAGTAATTATACTAAGGAAATAATTATTTTGGTAGTGCTGGACTGTTATTAATTGCGCTCATTACGAGAATT
>NW_024736670.1:0-11479 GCF_018991925.1 Homarus americanus
TCATAATTTATTTTCTCATATTACATCTGTGTGTATACCTGCTACTAGATAAACAGAAAATGCCAAGAAGTGTTTACATCAAGCGCTGCCACTGAAGAGTTCCAAGAACTAAATTAAAACAATTAGTGTGTGTGTGTGCATGGTGTGAGTGTGCATGGTGTGTGTGTGTGTGAGTGTGCATGGTGTGTGTGTGTGCATTGTGTGTGTGTGTGTGTGTGTATATGGTGTGTGTTTGTTTGTTTGTATGGTGTGTGCATGGTGTGTGTGTGTGTGTGTGTGTATGTGTGTATGGTGTGTGTATGTGTATGGTGTGTGTATGTATGGTGTGTGTGTGTGTGTGTCTGTGTATGTGTGTGTATGGTTTGTGCATGTACGGTGTGTGTATGGGTGTGTGTGATTGTGCATGGTGAGTGTGTGACTGTGTATGGGGTGAGTGTGTGTGTGTGTGTGTGTTTCCATTGCCATGAGGATATCATACAATTCTTAAAGCACTGGTCACATGGGCGCATTTTTTTTTAGCAATTTCTTGCCGGAAAGTTATTTCGAGCAATTTTCGAGAAATTCGAGCAAGTTTTTGAAGCATTTTATTGACAATCGTGATAGTCAATTTCTTGACTATTTCGAGCAAGATTATCGGTTCAAAACCCGGTTAATACCATATTTAATGACACGAAGCTTATTTATCGAGTATTTACCTTGGCTATATATAACATAAATCAATAACATTATGTATAAAATGCACAAACAGTTTTTTACGACACACTGAGTTTATTATTTGGGTGGTGTTTTGGCGTGTTTGTTTACAAAACACAAGCCCATACAGCCGGTCATTCTCCACACACTAACAACCCTCCCTACTGTAACTACGATAGTTGAACCAGTCTATATTAAACACTCGTTCCTCCTCCTCGCCAGCCACTTACGAGTCCCCAATAGTTTTTCTTCGCTTTCTCTCATTTCTTTTTAATAATAACAAAAATACCAAGGATAGCTGCTGCGTCGTCTGCATTGTTGTTGTGATGTTCCGTCTCCCTTCTACTCGCACAGCGGCGTTAACTTTTTTTCTTGCTGTAGTAACTGAACCAAGAGCCACTCGTGTGACCACATTTGGAAGAAATTACTCGTAATTTCTTGCTCCAAATTAATTGCTCATCAAAGGGATCGTGTGACCGTAACTTAAGTCACCCTTTAAGAAAAACTGTAAATACTGATTCACAAAACTTAAGGATAATTTCTGACTTGGAACCATCGGTGTAATGCAGAAAACAGTTATTGTATTCTAAAACCTACCCAAAAAATCTTTTACCCACTTACGATATAATTCTTTTCTATTCCATCAATAGATGTTATTTTACTTTTTTATACGTATTTTTATTTTAGTAATTTATAAACTATTTTCTTTATATACTTCATTACCTTTTAGTGTAATGAAGAGAATGAATTACAGAAGGTTTTTATAATTATATTGCGAACAATATTTTTCCTAGCAATAAATAAACAATGACGATGATCTTGTTTACAATATGGAGCTTGATGTCTTACTCCATGTTCGTTTATTACATTTTCTGCCATACCCGACTGTTCTTTTCTTTCTTGTGGTGAAGGTTTTTGACAATTGATATATATATATAAAGTTGAGTTAAGAATAATGACTCTGATATTATAGCCATTTGGTCCTGAATAATAAGTGGTGTCTAAGTGAACAAATGTATGATATCTTCAATTACCAGCGTAGTGTGGGGTAACAGTGGGGGTAGAAGCGAAGGGTAGGAGTGAAGGGTGGGAGTAAGGCGTGGGAGTAAGGGGTGGGAGTAAGGGGTGGGAGTAAAATTGGGAAGTAGGGGGTGGGAGTCAGGCGTGGGAGTGAGGGTGGTGAGGTTGAATTAAGAATTGGGAGTAAGGGGTGGGGAATTGAGATTGGGATGGGGATTAGAGATGAATGGGTTGGAGTGAGGGTGCAGGAGTGGGGTGGAGATGGGCGTGGAGATGGAGGCGTGGAGTGGGGCGTGGGAGTAGGTGGGGGATGGGGTGGGGATGGGGTTGGATGGGGTTGGTGGGGTTGGTGGGATGGGGTTGGGATGGGGGTTGGGATGGGGTTGGGGGTTGGGGTTGGGGATGAGAGTTGGGGATGGTGGTTGGGGAGTGGGGGGTGGGAGTGGGGTTGGGGGTGGGGTTGGGAGTGGGGTTGGGATTAAGTGGGTGGGGGTAAGAGTTTGAGGTGGGCATGGGGAGTGGGCGTGGGATTAAGGGGTGGGATTAAGGGTGGGTTAAGTTAGATAGGGTAGGAGTGGGGGTGGGAGATGGGGGTGTGATGGAGATTGGCAGTGAGGTTGGGAGTAAGAGTTAGAGACAGTTAGGGGTCTGAGTGGGGGTGGAAGCAAGGGGTGGAAGCAAGGGGTGGGAGTAAGGGGTATGAGTAAGTGGTAGGAGTAAGTGGTAGGAGTAAGGGGTAGAAGTAAGGGGTAGAAGTAAGGGGTAGGAGTAAGGGGTAGAAGTAAGGGGTAGAAGGAAGGGGTGGGAGCAAGGGGTGGGAATAAGGGGTGGGAATAAGGGGTGGGATTAAGGGGTGGGAGTAAGGGGTAGGAGTAAGGGGTAGGAGTGACGAGTAAGAATGTGGGACAAGAGGGAGGGGTAGCAGTGGGGGGTAGGGTTAGGTTACAAACTTCTATTTACTTAATCATCTGTATCCTGCTGGTGATGTTCTCTCTTTAAACAATTTGTAAAATAAATAAATAAATGGTCAGGTGTAAATGGTAAGAATTTAACAGAGTAATACTGAGGTATTACAAGAAAGAACTAAAAACTGTCCACTGTGTGAATCAACATTTTATAAAAGTATTTGTGAAGCTGTAAAATACTTAGATATAAACTTTTAATTCAACTCTGTAATAAAAATAATTGCAATAATGAATCTAAACAAGAAATGAACTGGGTGAAAAAAATCCACAAAATACTAAAAATATAAAAAAGAAGAATTACAGTAAAACCTGAATCATTGTAATAAACATTATTAAACTTTTCGTTGTTATGACCTAAAACAAACAAGGAAGACTCGTCTAGATTTTCGCTCTGTGAATTAACTCCTTGGATCGCTTTTGGGCAAGAGGGGAGTTACCCCGACTTATTCCGTGAAAATATTCCCAACTGTCCATAGAATCCGTTACAGTTTCCTTTATAGTAAGTGACTCACAAATGATTAATATTCCCATTCACCAATACTTTATTATATCAGAGAACAGTGCAGAGATAAGCTGGCCAATGAGCGATGGTCAAAGATAATACAGATTTAATACTGGATTGATAAGTACAGCTATAGTGATTTGTTTCATGTTACAGTAATAATAAACTTTATCAAATGTTATAACCACCAAAGTGTTATTTTCGTGATCGATACCCTGCTGCCAGGATTATAACATCGTTTAAAGTTCAGTAAAAATATCATGCAGATTAAAACCTAACCTAGTGTATCGTAACCTAACTTAGCCTTTCCTAAGCTAACTTAGACTATCCTAAGCTAGCCTAACCTATCCTAATCACACCAAACCTAACCTATCCTAAATTTATATATCATCAACAGATTTATAGATATGTTGGAGAAATAATTATCAAAAGTTTGTTGTCTCTGCAAATGTATTTTTAAAAAAAGAAAATGAAATTAAAACTTTCTAGAGAACTCAATTGTGTCATGAGCGTTGCGGCTTGGTTAGGTTAGGTAACATTAGGTTAGGTTAGATAAGGTAAGGTAAGATTAGGTAAGGTGAGGTAGTGTTAGGGTTAAATACATTTTACTAATTTTGCATCAAAATAATCACGACTGAAGGTGTCGGATAAAAAACCTCTGAATATAATTCTTTTTCTGAGAAAAAAATTTCTTTACCACTTATTTTTTGCCCCACTTTTTTTATTAAGTTTGATGAACTTAGATTAGGTTAGGTGTTATTTAACTCTGAGTCATGGGGGTACTTATTGGATGCTTGGCAGAATAACTTGTTATAACTTGGTCCTAACAAAGGCGGAGTCTAAGCAAAAATGTTCACTTGACCTCATATTTGGATTTCATTACTGAAGGATATTTACAGCTATACCACATTAATAAGGTCTATCTGCAAGTTTATTCAGTCATAAAAAAAATATACCCTAAATGTGGACAATAAAAATCTTCTATTTTGGTACAAATTACTTGAAAAGTTGTAAGAAGACAAAAGCTGCATCTCTTCCATAAAGCGAGAAATAGAACAGCCAAGCCTCTTCTTGTCGTAAAAAAAAACTAATATTGTATTTTAGTATGTTTATGTACAAAACATTTTCTTCATTATTCTATGATAAAACAAGTCTAACAAGCATTATTAAAACATATATTATTAATTTTTTTTCATACAATCCGGAAATAGCGACTACTATATCCAGGTTGATCGTGTTGAGGTCCTGTAAGTTACAGGCTAGATTACGAGCTCACTTACGGAGTTCGATGCCAAATATTTGTTTTGAGAATCCCGATCGGAGACTGTAAGTTCAGTTACTTGGTAAACAAGTAGATACAGTGAAATAAACTGCTGTACCTAAATATTATGTAACTCAAAATATATTCCCAAAACAGCACGTTTACAGATGAAAAATAAAAAAAGCATAAATAATACAAACAAAATCAATTAATATGTTTTTTATTACAGTATTTTTAAATATCAGAAGCGTAGGTTCAGCGCTTCTTTTGTGTCTTTTTCCCGGTGAAGATGTAGTCTCCCCATGGCAGGTACTGGTCCTTTTGTACACGGCAGAAAGTGGTAGTTTCCTTCTTCTTCTTGTTGTTTTGGGTCTTGTTGTTTTGGGTCTTAGTGTGTTTTGTGGTCTGCAGTTTGTTAGATCGGGGCCCTTCTCCTTCATCTGGCAAGGCTTCACCTCCACCTTAGTCACCTTCGATACAGTGCGTCGGAACACCATTGTGATGTACTGACACTAACAGCTCTCTCACTGAGGTCAAATCAAAATTTGACCATACAGAAAGAATTACGGTTTAATAAGGTTGGAATTTAAAGAAATTGACAACAAAATAAAGCTCTGTTTATCACTATAGTAAAGAGGGATGGTGTTTGTAAAGATGATGGATGGTGTTATACTATGTAGTGATGATGGATGGTGTTATATGTAGTGATGAAGGATGGCGTTATATTGTAGTAATGATGGATGGTGTTATATGTAGTGATGATAAGAGGGTAATATATGTAGTGATGATGGATGGTGTTATATATATATATATTGATGATGCATGATGTAATATGTAGTGATGATGGTTGGTGTTATATGTAGTGATGCTGGATGGTGTTATATGTAGTGATGATGGATAGAGTTATATGTAGTGATGATGGATGATGTTATATGTAGAGATGATGGGTGGTGTTATATGTAGTGATGTTGGATGGTGTTATATGTAGTGATGATGGATGATATTATATGTAGTGATGATAGGATGGTTCTATATGTAGTGATGATGGATGGTGTTATATGTAGTGATGATGGATGATGTTATATGTAGTGATGATAGGTTGGTTTTATATGTAGTGATGATGGATGGTGTTATATGTAGTGATGATGGATGGAGTTATATGTAGTGTTGATGGATGATGTTATATGTAGTGAGATGGTTGGTGTTATATGTAATGATGTCTGATGGTGTTATATGTCGTGATGGATGGTTCTATATGTAGTGATGGTGGATGGTGTTATATGTAGTGATGATGGATCATGTTATATGTAGTGATGATGGATAGTATTATATGTAGTGATGATGATGGATGGTGTTATAAGTAGTGATGATGGATGTTATATGTAGTGATGAAGGATGGTGTTAGTGAAGATTGTGAAGTGAGATGTAGTGAAGATTGTGAAGTGAGATGTAGTGAAGATTGTGAAGTCAGATGTGGTGAAGATTGTGAAGTGAGATGTAGTGAAGATTGTGAAGTGAGATGTAGTGAAGATTGTGAAGTGAGATGTGGTAAAGATTGTGAAGTGAGATGTAATGAAGATTGTGAAGTGAGATGTAGTGAAGATTGTGAAGTGAGATGTGGTGAAGATTGTGAAGTGAGATATGGTGAAGATTGTGAAGTGAGATGTAGTGAAGATGTGAAGTGAGATGTAGTGAAGATTGTGAAGTGAGATGTAGTGAAGGTTGTGAAGTGAGATGTAGTGAAGATTGTGTAGTGAGATGTAGTGAAGATTGTGAAGTGAGATGTAGTGAAGATTGTGAAGTGAGATGTAGTGAAGATTGTGAAGTGAGATGTAGTGAAGATTGTGAAGTGAGATGTAGTGAAGATTTTGAAGTGAGATGTAGTAAAGATTGTGAAGTGAGATATGGTGAAGATTGTGAAGTGAGATGTAGTGAAAGATTGTGAAGTGAGATGTAGTGAAGATTGTGAAGTGAGATGTATTGAAGATTGTGAAGTGAGATATAGTGAAGATTGTGAAGTGAGATGTAGTGAAGTTTGTGAAGTGGGATGTAGTGAAGATTGTGAAGTGAGATGTAGTGAAGATTGTGAAGTGGGATGTAGTGAAGATTGTGAATGAGATGTAGTGAAGATAGTGAAGTGAGATGTAATGAAGATTGTGAAGTGAGATGTAGTGAAGATTGTGAAGTGAGATGTAGTGAAGATTGTGAAGTGAGATGTAGTGAAGATTGTGAATTGAGAAGTAGTGAAGATTGTGAAGTGGGATGTAGTGAAGATTGTGAAGTGAGATGTAGTGAAGATTGTGAAGTGAGATGTAGTGAAGATTGTGAAGTGAGATGTAGTGAAGATTGTGAAGTGAGATGTAGTGAAGATTGTGAAGTGAGATGTAGTGAAGATTGTGAAGTGAGATGTAGTGAAGATTGTGAAGTGAGATGTGGTAAAGATTGTGAAGTGAGATGTGGTGAAGATTGTGAAGTGAGATTTGGTGAAGATTGTGAAGTGAGATGTGGTGAAGATTGTGAAGTGAGATATGGTGAAGATTGTGAAGTGAGATGTAGTGAAGATGTGAAGTGAGATGTAGTGAAGATTGTGAAGTGAGATGTAGTGAAGGTTGTGAAGTGAGATGTAGTGAAGATTGTGTAGTGAGATGTAGTGAAGATTGTGAAGTGAGATGTAGTGAAGATTGTGAAGTGAGATGTAGTGAAGATTGTGAAGTGAGATGTAGTGAAGATTGTGAAGTGAAATGTAGTGAAGATTGTGAGGTGAGATGTAGTAAAGATTGTGAGGTGAACATAAGAACATAAGAACATAAGGAAGTGGGATACTGCAGGAGGCCGACTGGCCCATACAGGGCAGATCCCTTTCACACCCATCCCAGCACTTCCATGCGCCTATCCAACTTCGTCTTGAAGCTCCCTAGCGTCCCCGATCCTACTATAGCACTCGGTAGCCTATTCCACATATCCACAACTCTATTACCAAACCAGTGCTTGCCTATATCCTTTCTGAATCGGAATTTATCTAATTTAAAGCCATTTGTTCTAGTTATTTCGTTATTACTGAGCTTCAGAACATCTTCCATTTTACCCTTGTTAATCCAACTTACCCACTTGTACACCTCTATCATATCTCCCCTAACTCTATGCCTCTCTAATGAATGTAAGCCTAAGCTTTTCAGTCTTTCTTCATATGGAAGGTTTCTAATATTATGGATCATTTTTGTCATTCTTCTTTGTACTCTCTCCAAAGAATCTATGTCCATTCTATAATAAGGACACCAGAACTGAACCGCATAATCCATGTGTGGCCTCACTAATGCTAGGTAAAGTTTCAAGATAACGTCAGCAGTTCTGTTACTCACAGACCTAGATATGAACCCAAGAATCCTGTTTGCCTTATTGCGAACGCTAATACATTGTTTTCTAGGTTTCAAGTCGTTGCTAACAAATACACCTTGATTTTTTTCACAAACTGAGTTTTCTATTTCCGTGTTACCTAGTTTATACTTAACGTTTGTATTCGTCTTTCCTATCTGTAGTACCTTGCATTTATCACTATTAAAATTCATTTGCCAGTCTACTGACCACTCATGTAAGGTATCTAGATCTCTTTGAAGGTGTTCAAAGTCACTGTCTGAATTTATCACTCTCCCCATTTTGGTATCATCTGCAAATTTACTAATCCTACTAGTTATGCCTAAATCAAGATCATTAATGAATATAACAAACAGCAGAGGGCCTAATACAGATCCTTGGGGAACTCCGCTTTTGACCGCACCCCAGTCTGACTTTAATCCATTTTATGCAAATACTGTTTCCTACCAGTTAACCATGACCTAATCCATTTAATACTGATCCACCTATTCCATGTGCTTCTACCTTGTATCAATCTCTCATAGGGGACTCTGCTCCAGATGCTTTACTGAAATCTAAATAAATTATATCATATGACTTATCATTATCTGCAGCTTCCAAATACTTCTGAGAAAAGCTAAGCAAATTTGTGAACAAGAAGCGTCCTAGGTGGTGAACCCGTGCTGAGAAAGAATGAATTTAGTTGGAGAATGTTTCAAGGTGGCTTCTGATTTTTTGTAGCAATAATTGACTCTAACAACTTGCCTATGATTGACGTGAGACTAATGGGACGGTAATTTGATGCTATTTGATTCTATCACCCTTTTGAAATCGGAACTACATTTGCAAGTTTCAAGCTTCTGGCACTAGGCGATTCTAATGACTTATTAAATAAAACTGCTAATGGATTACTCAACTCATGTCTACATTCTTTTAATATTCCTAGCATATACCTCGTCTGGACCAGGCGATTTATGAGGCTTCAGTTTGTTAATTACTTTAAGCACATCGTTACTAGTAATATTGATATTCATCAACATATTTTCTATACTGTCGTTATATACCTTATGAACTTCTGGAAACTGTGCTAGGTTTTCATTTGTGAATACGGAGCGAAAATGACTATTTAACGTACTACACATTTCTAACTCATCATCAGTCATTTCTCCTGTCGTAGTTTTAAGGGGACCTATTGTATCTCTAACCTTTGATTTATACAGTTGATAAAAAGCTTTGGGGGTATATTTCGATTCGTTTGCTACCTTGATTTCATAATTTCTCTTTGCTTTCCTAATTTCTGTTTATACCTGTCTTGTTAGGTTCTGATAGTAACCAAGTAAGTGATTTTCGCCTTTCTTAACTTTTCTATATACTCCTTTCTTTTTCCCTAGAAGATCTAAGAGTCTATTATTCATCCATTTTGGTTGGTTCCGTATCGATCTGAATTTTCTTTTAGGGATGTGTTTATTTTGGGCATTATTGATTGTCGCAATAAATTGTTCATAAGTAGCTACTAAATTAAATTCGGGGTTATCCCGTCCTAAGTTGACAGTTTCCGGAGGTGTGGGGGGGATTAATCTTTTGACCATAGGGTCATCCCTTAGGTCTCTCCTTATGCTACCGTAATTAGCATTCCTAAAATCCGGGATCAAGGCCGAATTTTCCTTCTTCCTGCCATCCCATATTATGTTAAAATATATGGCTTTATGATCACTGTTTCCTAGTTCGTCTCCAATCCCAACATCTTTTACTAGATTTTCATTATTACTGACAACTAAATCGAGGATATTATTTCCTCTAGTGGGCAAGTTTATAAATTTATATATAAAACTATCCTGTACTACTTCTATAAAATCTTCAGATTCATTATCGCTAAGTTGATTTTTCCAATCTATGCCTGAAAAGTTGAAATCGCCTAGAATACATACATTGTTTCTATCAGATGCCTTCTTTATTTCCTCCCATAGCAATTTACCATCGTTCCTACTCAAATTAGGTAGTCTATATATAACACCAATGACTACTGATTCACTGCCCTCACCAATCTCTACCCAAATACTTTCATTGTCGCTATTTGTTTTAATGTTTGATTTATTGCAGCCTTTTAATGACACCCTGATATACACTGCTACACCGCCACCTCTCCTTCCTACTCTGTCAAATTTAAATAGGTTATATCCTGGAATATGAAATTCTGCTAAAAAATGCTTGCTGTTTGAATTTATCCATGTTTCCGTTATTGCAATTATATCTATGTTCTCTTTACTAACAATGGCCCTGAGCTGGTCCATTTTGTTACACAGGCTTCTACTATTAGTATAATAAACACTCAATATATATCTTCCGTTTCTATCTGTTTTACATTTATTATTTTGATGTTTGTTATTATGACTAACTATATTTTCAGCATTATCTACTTTTGTTTCACTACTTCCCAGGACCTGCTTGTTTTTTGACTCCCATTTTCCCCGACCCCTCTCTACTGGCGAAACCCCCGCTTCGGAGTGACAATTTCACGCTCCAGGGATGCAGACAACGTCTTTACCCCCTCACGAGACAAGTGTACTCCGTAGCGACAGTACAGGTAGTCGTTGCCATAAAATCGTTGCCCGTCATCAATGAATGCCCAACCATTGTTTGCACAATGTTTTTCCAGTCGGCAATTAATAGCAATTGCCCTGGACAGCCATTCACGACCAACCCCTCTTCTAGGCAAGACACCACATACTATCGGGACCCCTCCCCTATCTCTAATCTTCCCCAGCGCCTCCCTATACCTCTTGAAAAGTTCCTCACTCCTAACCTTACCTATGTCGTTTCCCCCCACACTAAGACACACTACTGGATTGGTACCCTCCTCTGACAAAACTCTGTCTAACCTCTCGGCTACATGCCCTATCCCAGCCCCAGGAAAACATACCCTAGTCCTACGTTTCCTATCTCTCGCACAAAAAGCCCGATCCATAAACCTCACCTGGCTGAAGATTGTGAAGTGAGATGCAGTGAAGATTGTGAAGCGAGATGTAGTGAAGATTGTGAAATAAGATTTTAAAGTAAACTGTAGTAATTGAGGTTAAACGAATGCGGGTTATTCTGTAGTGTATCCGTGTCTTGTTAACGTGGAACCAACATGGCGGTGGTTCTCAATATAGATACGTTATTTTGCCGGGAATTTCTGTCAAAACAAAATATGAATCAACCATATTTAGCCTAAATTAACCTAACGGCTTTATTATATATTCTAAGTTTTTTAAGTTGGATAGATCAGATCAGGTTAGGTTAAGTCAGGTTGGGTTAGGTTAGGTTAGTTTTGTTAATTTTGCCACTTAGAGGCTAGTTTATTGTGCCCCCCATACTCATCCTGTCAGCTGTAGCACAGAGAGATTACAAAGTGGTGTTAGATGAGGTAGGTGGTTAAGTTAAGTTTCAATAGGTTGGGTTAGATTATGTCAGGTTGGGTTAAGTTAGGTTAGGTAGGTAATAAGTAGATAGGTTATGTTAGGTAGGTGGGAAAGTTAGGTTTGATTAGGTTAGCTTATGTCAGACGGGGAGGTTAGGTTAGATTATATCAGGTTAGGTTAGATTATGTCAGGTTAGGTCAGATTACGTCAGGTTAGGTAAGATTATGTCAGGTTAGGTTAGATTATGTCAGGTTAGGTTAGATTATGTCAGGTTAGGTTAGATTAC
>NW_024736671.1:0-10812 GCF_018991925.1 Homarus americanus
TACGAAGGTAATGGTAATTTACATACAGTGGGGTATGCTATAACGAACGGATCCTACTACTAATTATTCCTATAACGAACGGTTTTACCTATAAAATTGAGAATGCTATACGAATCTAACTCCTACAATGAACGCTGATGAATACGTAATTTGGCTACACTGGTTGTTGTATAATGCCACCGCAACAAGAGCCGCCATGGCTACCATCTTTGTCTCATTGTGTAGCCAGTGCACCACTGTTATTGTTGAAATTTCGTCTTTTGATGTGGAAATTGCATTATTTGTATAACTATTTTGTTATACAAGTATACAATTAAACAATGAGTCGTCCAAAGCGAAGAGAAAGCTAATAACCTTGAAACTAAGAAAGAAATTAAAAGAAACGTGAGAATGGAAGAAGCATTACAAAACTTAGTGATGAATATGGGATGGCTAAATCGACTATATGTACGATTTTGAAGAATAAAGAGTTAAAAACTGTGCAAGTGTATAGGGAATTTTAGACTTAGCAAAGCAAAGTGTAATTGATTGAAGAGATGGAAAATTTACTTTAGTGGGATAAAGGAGAAAGAAATGGCAGGTGGTAACATTAGTGAAGCTTATAATTTGTGAGAAGGCTAAACAATTGTTTGAGGACCTTGCCAAGACTCCCAGTGGAAGTGATAGTGATGTGCCAGTGTTTAGGGACTGCATGCTGAATAACACTAAAAGATAAAGTACCGTATTTTTTACATTTTCCACAGAATTTTTTCAGTGTTAAGTGGTTGTATTTGGGGGCCTGGAACGGATAAATCCTATAACGAACGAATGCTATAACGAACGAGGTTCTGGAACCAATTACTTTCGTTATAGCATACCCCACTGTATCTCAATGAGGATACTCACTTTTTTCTGATGAGGAAGAAGGTCCTGGTTGTGGAGATGGACTAGGTGGTGGAGGGGACCCCAGCACCACCACATGTGAAGCATCTTTCTGAGATAGATGAAAATAGCTGTCTTGAAAAGTTTTTGGTCTCCAAAAGCCCACTTCTTTGATCTGACTGAGGCTCATATGCTGCAGAAAGGCCACAGACCCTGCACATTTCCTGGTGTCATGTGCCAAAAATTTCTTGCCAGGGTCTGCTTGACTCAGAGATAAATTATTTTGTCATTTGACTAGGAAAAATTTCTTACCATCCTGTGATGAGAATACATAGGGGCCTCGATTAGGGAATCTGGGTAACATACTTGAAGAATCTTAACTGGGAACAATATATGAGGAACCCTTGTCTCATCCATTAGCAGTTTTATCCCGATAGGTTGAGCTTGAAAATCCTCCCTTTCATTTTATCTCCATAGGAAAAAGAGTGACATCTTCCTCAGAAAATACCAATAATGATGGATTATTGGAAATTGAAATCAGTTCACTGATTTTCATACCCGTTGCTATTGCTAGAAGGAAGGCTGCCTTCTGGAGCAATCTGTCCTTGTTCAGATTTATATTGTAATTAGGCCCCATAAGAAATTTAGTAACTTTATCTAGAGACCAAGGTGGGATTCTCTTAGGCTGAGTGGGTCTCTGAATGAAAAAGGACGATCTGAGCATTTGATAAATTCTGGGGTTCAAAGTAATATTAAAACCCCACGCCAGAGGGTCAACCAGTGCTGCTTTACAAGATGCAATTGTCGATCCTTGAAGGCCTTTAACTCAGAACAGAAAATCTAAAATTTCTAACACCAGTATTTCCGACAATGTGATTGGAGTTGTTAACCTGGTAAATTATTGAAAAGGTTTCCAAACTTTCTCATATTGCATAGAAGTTTGGGGTCAATGACCTGCTATCACTTGGTAACTATATTGGAATTACCCAACAATCTATTTAAACATCTTTTGAGAAACTCCAAGTGTGAAGTGCCGAAAAAGAAAGATATCTTCAACTGAGGGTGCAGTACCTGGTCTAGACATCCTTGTTGTAGTGGCTGTGGGCACCAGTCCAACAGATCCAGACACCAAGGTTGTAGGATCCAATATGGTGCAATTATGTTTGTGAATCACTTTGGGCAACAGTTTCACAGGTGGGAACAGATAGATTGAATTCTAACGGTTCCAATCTATGAGTAGAGCATTTCCCAAAAGATTCGATCGTTCCAGAGATGCATAAGTTGGCATCTTGTGATTTTTTGTGAGGCAGAGAGATCTATTTTTGGAGTCCCAAACTTCCTCGCTAGACTCTTGAACTCTGATACCTTTAGGGACCATTCTGTTTCCGTCGATACTGCCATGAGACGGGACAACTCATCTACCCAATTGTTTTGTACTCCCTGTATGTTTGTGTCTGTACCAAAGGGAGTTGCTCCACTTCCTTTGATGGATCTCTCCTTTTGAGGAATGGTATCCCCATCCTATCTCTAACGCGTCCGTACAGACGACCAAGTCTGAGAAACCCAGAGCGATGTGTTGAAGAGATTACAGTGTTCATTTTTGGTGGATATCAACGAAATATGATCTGAAGGCTCGACAATAACACGAAGCGATGTTGCTCTTTCAGTATATTTTCCGGGACCATCGAGTAAAAAAACAAAACAAACATAACCTGCTCTCATTCAAAGTGGCGCTTTGCATTCACAACTAAAATAAAACATAATAAGACATATTCACATAAATATGGGAGTAACCTGGTTATATCCTAACAACCCCTCTTAAACTGAGGTACACCTCTTATAACTCTACCAAACTTCTTTAGATACTGGTTGAGTAGACATATCATCAATGTTATTATTTTCTGATGGAGACAAACTGCAGATTAATAATACCATCTTCTACTTCTGATCTAATAAAAATGGAGCTAATATTGATATGTTTTGACCTTTGATGATGTACAGGGTTTTTAGCCAATGCAATAGCTCCTGATTATCAACATTCAATGTTACAGGTTTCTCTATTAAATTTGCATATCAGTTAACAACTGTTTTGAAAATTAGCCTCTTGCATAGCTGCTGTTAAAGCCATATATTCAACTTCACATGAGGACAATGCTACAACATTCTGTTTCTTAGATTTCCAAGAAATCAATGGACCATCTTCATTTAATTGATAACTGTAACCTGTAATACTACATGCAATGTTCCCACGATGCACCCCAATCGAATCCACAGTAACCAATCAATTTTAATGGACTGCTTGATTTCTAGGAGCTTTAAGTTATAATGAATTGTACCTTAACATATTTCAAAAACATGTTTAGCTAATTGAGAAGTGCTTTTGTAGGCTTTGCCATATGTTGCGACAATTTTGAAACAACATAAGATAGATCCCGATCTTGTACCAGTCATTACATAGATCAGACTGCCAACAATTTGTCTGTACAATCTAGCATCACACAGTCCTTCAGGAGTCTCACTACTGTGAAGTGTTAAATCACTTAAATCATGGTATTCACTTAGGGTTGCAGTCAGACATTTTTAAAATCTATTAAGTATTTTCTCTAAATATTTGGTTTGATTTATCTTAATACAGTCATCTTCAAATTTAGCTCCATACCTAGAACCAAGACAATTTTCTAAATCTTTCATTTTAAATTTATTACACAGGGAAAGTTTTACATCACTAAGTGTCACCATTACTAGCTGCAATAATTATATTGTCTACCCAGATAATAATAACCTTCACCTTGTTTATTCTAGTATACACACAGTAATCTACTGTACAAGAATTGATAAAACCTTCACTCAAAAAAAGGTATCGCATGTTCGATTTTTTGGCCACTTTGTTTTTCAAACCATATAAAAGATTTCTTTAATTTACAAAAATTTTTTCACCTTTGTTACTTTTAACATACCATATATCATGACCTATAAGGCGTCGGGGTCACATAAGACTGCCCCCCCAAATTTCCATTTTAAAAAGTAGCTTTTTGAGCTCCTATTTATATATATAAAAGACCAGTACCCCCAAATGCTGTGCCACCCACTGACTCAGTAGTCCTTTACCAACCATCCTTGGTTTTTTAAATAAAAGGCCAATTCACTTCCAAGTAATGTCATGTCAAATATTACCCGCTGGTGTAGTGTAAACACTAGTGACGTCACTGGGCGTCTGCTGTTACGGTAACTGGAACTAATGTGGAATGTCGATAAATTTTCCATTTGCCCCGAAATGGTTACCGGAGTATTTGTTTGTTTATTTATTTATTTATAATATACTGTAATATATTCAACACACTGTAATTATTTTCTTTAATTTATAAACTTGTTTTGCGACAAAGGAATGTTCTCCAGTAGTGTTTCATTAGGATTTGAGTGAAAAATATTACGTACTTACTACATACATTTATTACACAAACATATTTATATATACTGTATGTATACATATATACACATGCACACATTTAATTTACCAATTCACAATATTTTAAAAGCAAATTACCCGACAAGTTAAAAATGTTCTTAGCACATGATTATTACTGACGTCATCATGTATTAAAAACCTTCAAAATCCACATCATCAACATCTGATATCATAAGTTCTTCAAGTACATCCTGAGATACATTTATGGCTGCTTCATCATAAGGATCAAACTCCAAATCAGATGACGTGGCTTCGGCTTCTGTTTCATCCTCGTCCTCCCACAACATATCATCCTCCATGCCATCCATTGAATTAGATATTCCGCACTTTTTAAAAGACTTGATAACTGTTTCCACATTAATATCATTCCTGCCTTGATAACAAAATCACACAGTACATCCAGTTCGGGAGCACGCATATTCCCACCTTTCGTGTAAGACTTTTTGCCGCTGATCATCCACTTGTTCCATTGTTCACGAACGCGGTCCTTGAATGGTTTGTTTAGACAAACATCAAGTGGTTGTACTGTGGTGGGATGAAATCCTAGACAAGGTTCTTCAAACTCCAGAGCACGAGCAGTAGATATATTCAATAAGTGGTACAAGACTTGGCGGGATAGCCGACCGATACAGAAGCAAGCACAAGGGACCCCGTGCCGTAGGCAGGCCGAGGCTGATCTGAGGGAAGTTAGCTGGCTAGGCAAGGAGAGTTGCTAGACATTACTAGGACAATAAATGAGGTCTTCTAGTTACTCGACTAGCGCGGTACAGACATAGTACATCGGGACATAGTAAGTGAACATAGGCATTAGACATAAGCATAGATATCAGACATGCTATAATAATATGTAGTAATACAGACATGTGAATAAATGGTACAATGAATGGTAACAGAGTCCTGGCGTCAGGCGTGTTCACATATCTTGGTATTTACATATCTATACACCTCCCTCCCCCTTTACGCTCGTAGTGCAATCTCGAGCGGCTACGGACTCTTTTTCCATGAGTCGGGGGGAGCGGCGAGGGACAATGGGAGGATCAACTGACGACCTTCGTTCCTGGTCTGGGCAAGGGGACACAGGGGACGGGGAGGAAGGTTCGTCACTAGAGGATGGCACTGGGCAGAGGTGGCGTCTGTTTCGCCACCACACACGACCACTGGGGAGGCGGACTTGGTACGAACAAGACTCGCCACGGCCCATGACGACCCCGACCTTGTCCCAGCGGTGTGACGTCGGGTCCTGGATTCGTACTTGCTGGCCGATCGTCAACCTGGGAAGGGGGCGGGCGTGGGCGTCATAGTGGCTTGTCACTTGGGCCATCCGGGCAGCCTCACGGCGGTCACACTCGTCCGCCTTGATCTGCCATTCATCTAAGAAGGACTGGGGGTGGGCAGGCACACAAGTACGAAGGGGGCGGCCATACAACACCTGGGCAGGAGAGCGTCCGGCAGGGGTAGGGGTGTTACGGAGTTCCAGTAGGCCCCTGTCGAACTCCTCGCAGTCCAGGTTCCCCGCCGGTGCTGTCTTGAGGATGAGGTATTTTACGGACTTTACCGCTGCCTCGGCGTGGCCATTCGCCTGCGGGTAATGAGGGGAGGTGACGATGTGGTGGACGCCCCAGCGTTCGGCGAAGCTCTTGAACTCGTGGCTATTGAACGGGGGCCCACCGTCGGTTCGGAGGCGGAGAGGCACTCCGACTTCCCGGAAGAAGCAACAAAACATCCGGATGACCCTGGAAGAGGTGGTGTCCCGACCACAGGGAACTACCACGGGCCATCCAGAGAGCCTGTCGGCGACCACCAGGAAAGACTTTCCGGCCACATTAAAGAAGTCGGCGGACACGGACTCAAAGGGCCGCTTCGGGAGGTCATTGCACAGGTACGGCTCTTGTTGCTGGCTGGGCTGGAGTTGCTGGCAAGGCTCACAGGCCTCAACCGTGCTCTTAATATCGGCGTCAATACCAGGCCAGAAGACGGTCTGACGGGCTCTGCGCCTGGTGGCTTCAACGCCGCAGTGGTTGTCATGGAGGCGGGATAAGGTGCGCCGGCGGAGGGCAGCAGGAACGACGATCCTGGGGCAGTACAACACCAGCTCTCCGTCCGCATAGAGGCTATCCCTTAGCTTCCAGAAGGGGAGGGCAGAGGCGTGATTGTCGTAGCGGTTGGTGGGGAATCCAGCGAAGACGTAGTCGAGGAGTTGGACGTATGCCGGGTCTTGAGCGGCGGGGATGCGAAGCTCCTGGAGAGTCCTGTCGTCTTCGATGGAGGGCGTCGTCGTCGCCTTGTCAGCAAGAGAAGTGGCTGTGTGTGTCACTAAAGACAGAACGTGAGCCGCAGCCCTGGTACAGTCGACTTCATCTTCAGGTGTGGGGCGACTAACAGGGGCTTGGGAGAGGGCGTCTGGTATGCACAGAAGCTTACCGGCGCGCCACACAGCTGTAAAGACGTAGGGGGCGGCCTTCTCTTTGAGACGTTGGAGGCGAGGATTTTCGATGGCGTCCAGCGTGTAGTGATTGAGGATGGGTATGAGCGGGCGGTGGTCCGTCATGAGGGTGAAATGCCCAAGGCCGAACAGGTAAAGGCGGCACTTGGCCATAGCCCAGGCGAATGCCAGCATCTCTAGTTCGATGGTGGCGTATCTGGCCTCCGTGTCGTTCAAAAACCTGGAGCCACACTGAACTAAGCGCAGTCTACCCTGGCCGTGATCTTGAAGGAGGGCATATCTGAGGCCGTATAGACGGGAGGCGTCGGTCTGGAGGACCACTGGTAAGGACGGGTCGAAGGGTGCCAAGACTGGTGGTGACAGCAACGCCTTCTTAACATTCCTGAACGCTAGGTCGTGGTCAGGAGTCCAGAGGAAAGAGCGCTTGGGGCTCATGAGGGGGCGTAGAGGTTGGGCTGATGTGGCGATTTTAGGGGAGAAGTCGGCCAGCTGATTTGCCAGGCCCATAAATGAGCGAAGGTCGGTCAGGTTCGCTGGAGTAGGGAAGTCCCTGATGGCCTTGACCTTCTCCTCATCAGCTGAGATCCCCTCTGGCGAGATGTTATAGCCGCAGTAGTTAACTTGGGAGGCGGCGACCACAAATTTATCTTTGTTCAGGGTGATACCATGGGCACGACATTTTGTGAGCATCAGATGAACTCGGTTCAAGTGGGCCGGGAGATCATCGTCGAAGAGCAGGATGTCATCTACGACCTTCACGCAGTTGGTGACACCCTGCAGAGCCATATCCTCACGGAGGCAGTATGCATCCCCCGTTGCTGCGAAGCCCATGGGTCCGCGGCAGTGTTGGAAGCGGCCGTGGGGCGTGATGAATGTAGTGAGGTGGCGATCTTCTTCCGTCAGGTCGACTTGCCAGTACCCATGTAGTGCATCCGCCGTGGTAAAGAACTTTGCAGACGGGGTGACGCTGCGGACTGCTTGAATGGGCGTAGGCGATGGATGGGCAGGACGGGAGACCTGCGAGTTGAGATGGGTGAGGTCCACTGTGATGCGAACACCTACAGGCTTGGGTGCCAAGACCATAGGGTGGCACCACTCGGAGGGCTCCTCACTGGCGTGTCTGATGATCCCCTGCTGCACCAGAGAATCGAGCTCCGCCTTCACCTTGTCCCGTATGGCAAAGGGGATAGGCCTGGGTGTGTGGATGGCGAAAGGCGTCGCGCCAGGCTTGAGGTGGATTCTCATCGGGGGGCCTGTCATCTTCTTGAGTGGCGTCTTCTGGAGGTCGGACTTGGAGACAAGGACGTCGCTGAACTGACGAAAAAAGAACTCCCGGGCGGCAGCAGGTGTGGTCATGGCTGAAACAGGTATCTCTGCACACCTGTTGAGGTGTGTCACAGTGAGGATGGGCTTTGGGAACTCGGATGAGACGATGGCCAAGTCCTGACAATGGCCACATGACAAGAGAGGGGTTTGGATGCCCTCATGGACGTGGACTGTGGCAAGGCAAGACTTGGGACCGAGCTGTAGTGTTGCCTTGAAGCAACCCAAAGGTGGAGCCATCGGGGACCCGTCCGCTGTGAGCACGTCGTTCATGGCTGTGGGTGACAGGCTACTCCTGGGAATGTTGAGGGCGTCCAGGTGTGTTGGTCCAATCACCGTGATGTCCGCGCCCGTGTCAGGTATCATCAGGAGGTTGGAAGAGTTGGTGTCGTGGGACCATGAGCCCGAACGGTAGCCGGGCCTTGAGGACCTGTCCTCGGGGGCATCATCAGCATCAGAAGCATCCTTTGTTGTTCTTAGAGACGGTGAAGACATTTTGAGCCTGGGATGGGGCTTCTCCGAGTGGACCTGGCCTTGGCAGAATGTCCTTGCTTTATTGCAAAAGCGTGCATGAGACCTTGTTGTGGCAGGGGCATCCAGGTGTCTTGGGGCCAGTGGCCTTGATCACAGTTTCAGGCATGTACTATCAATACCAGGCCACTTTCCTGGACCATTGCTGGCGCTGACAGCTTCTGCAGGATTCAGGAAGAAACTGGTGACGACCGTGGCGGGGCTGTGGAGAGGGCCGCCGTCTGCATCTGGTTAATTTCCTCTTGTAGGTGGAGACAGCATCGAACTTGAGATGGCGATAGTGTATAGCTAGAGGCAGCCTCTCTTGGCGGCCTCCTTCGACCTGCAATGGGTGACGAAGTCAGTGAGGGGGAGGCGTCGAGGTGAGGGTTTCTGAAGCAGGTCTAAATCACGTACACCATCAGCAAAGATCATCTTGAGCTGGATCTCGCTGGATTACCAGGATCGCTACACATGGGGTCCCACCTCGGCTGCTGGGTCATAAGTCGTGCATAGAAGTCTGAGAATGATTTAGAGGCTTGTTTGCGGGATAGCAGTTCCTACGACAAAACTTCATTGCGGAGGCCACAGAAATATTTCTGCAAAGGCGTCTAAAGACCTCTTTCACTGACATGGAGAGTCAGGGGAATGGCTGGCAGTGTGCTCTGGGGCGTTGAGCATCGAGGAATGCACGATCTTAATTGGATGGAGTTGTTTCTGAGGGGCATTCGGTCGAGGTCAGACATGACAGCAGAGTCTTCGAGCAACGTCGCCATTGACGGTATCTTGATATGTTGCATCAGATTGAAGGGGTGGGGGCTGGTAACGCTGAAGACTTGCTGTGCAGGGGTGTGCTCGAGGACAGCAAGCGTGGGGGAGAACACGGAGGTCGACGAAAGTTGAGACTGGAACAGGTGGTTGAAACTGCTGAGGCATACCGGGGGGATAGTGCCGTGTGAGGGAGTCGTTATCTGAAGGATAGATGAAGAGGCTGAAGCCTGGCGAATTGGATTTGTGGCAGCTGGTGAAGTCGTCCTCATTGCCAGCAATTCAGCCAGTATCAGGAGTTTGTAGTTTATCAACGGTGTTGTTGTTGAAGTTGGAACGGTAAGCAGTTCCTCTTGACGTCTTTAGGCTTCCTTCTCTTAGGAAACTTGGCAAAGTAGATTAAGTGACGTATATCACAAGCTCCCGTCCTTTAGTTTGGCGCGCCCGGCATTAATAAGGGCGTGCGGAAGTCAGAAGTCTGTGGGCTTCGTCTACCTCATAATCCTCATCTAGATTTCCCGGCAAATCGTCGTGGTCAGACATCTCGTGGCAGGTGTGGTTGCGATGGAAAGACACGGAGAATAAGGTGAAGTGCTATGTTTTTCGTCAATGTACTTGCCTGAAGTGCAGGAACTAGCGGGCAAGTAAAGTACGCAGCTGTAATATTTGTGAAGTGTGGGGAGACGGCTGCGGTGTATCCCCTCCGGGCGCCCAGGCAGCTGGTGGGCGACTCAGTGTGGGAGGCATGATCAGTGGCTTGCGGGCCTGTGTGGGCCAGGGGATGTATGCGGAGAGTGCTGTCTTGGAGACTGGGCTGGGGAGCGTTTCTGCTACCTGTAGGGCCATAGCAGAGACATAGCAAACAGACATGAAAGGCACTGCCACTTCATAGGGCACTTCACAAGGTCTCAAAGCACTGTAAATCCTGGGGGCACTGTGGGGCCTATGCAAATGAAACAGAGAGGCCGGGGAGATTGGACTGGGCCGGGAGACGGACTAGGCCGGCAACTTGAACTGTCGTGTTGGAGCTATCAACTAAGCCATGTAATGGATGTAATCCTAGACAAGGTTCTTGAAACTCCAGAGCTTTGAGCAGTGGGCCATATTCAATAAATTAATACAAGACTTGTGTGCTTGACCCGATGGGAGGCGGGCACAAGGGACCCCGGACGTGGGTGGGCAGGCTGATCCTGAGGGATGTTGTCTAGCTGGGCAGGAGGTTGCACTGGGCATCCTGGGACAATGGCAAGGGTCCTCCTGGTTACTCGACTAGCACTTGGTACAGACACATAATTATATCCAGAGACCCTAGTGAGTGAACATAAGTAGACATAGCTATAGATATCAGACATGAGTATAATGATGTATAGTAATACAGACATGTGAATAAATGGTACAATGAATGGTAACAGAGTCTTGGCGTCAGGCGTGTTCACATATC
>NW_024736672.1:0-8553 GCF_018991925.1 Homarus americanus
CACTGACCCACATTGGGGCCTGGGGGTCGAAAATATTATAAAAATTATAATAATAATAATTCATAAGTCTAGGTCGTGTTTCTCACTTTTGATCTTTTTTTCATTCTTGTAGGCTATTTCTTTACTGTATTATTATTTTATTATTACAGTATTATTGTTATTTTTATTATTATTATTAATTTTATTATTATATTTTATTATTATTATTATTATTATTATTATTATTATTATCATTATTATTATTATTATTATTATTATTATTATCATTATTATTATTGTAATCATTATTATTTTATTTTGGTGTATTTTTATTAAAAATTCTATTTACTATGAATAATTATTATTATTATAATTATTATTACTCATACATTTTCGACCCCCCAGGCCCTGATGTGGGTCAGTGATCTGTGCCTGGGTGGGCTAAAAATCCCTGTTAAAAAAAAAAAAAATGCCCTACAAAAAACTTTCGGTTTTTAGAGCTTTTCGGTTTTCGGAATTTCGGATAAAGGATTGTCAACCTGTATATTGTATAAGGTGCATTCAGAAACATGATTTAAAGAATATAGTTTGCAAATTTCATTAATTGTATTGTTTTGGGGGGAAAAAGTGGGTAAAAACCCACACAAAAGATATGAAAAGGTCACACTTGGGAATGTATTTTATTATTATAGCTTTATATTAATGGTAATTAATGATTCGCGATAAGACGATTTACCATACACTGCACTGCAATATTGGAGGACACATTAATGTCATTGTTCGAGGCTTTAACAGGAAAAAAAATAATATACATATATATATATATATATATATATATATATATATATATATATATATATATATATATATATATATATATATATATATATATATGCTGATAACTACAAGGAAAGAAGAAAACACGAAGTTCCCAAGTGCTTTCGTGTAATTCACATCTTCAGGGGTAGTACAGACTAGCATATATATATATATATATATATATATATATATATATATATATATATATATATATATATATATATATATATATATGTAACCGGTCGGAATTTGCTGGACTTTAATTTCTCACTTGACTTGGGGTTTATTAAAATTTAATAGATGGTAAAGGCAGTGGAAGCGCCCCTTTGAGAAAAATCCCGAACCAGCACAAGAACACTTAAATCTACTACACAAAATGAACTGTCCGTGACCCGTGGAAGGATAGCGTCTGTGACTGGGATGGATGAGACACACTGTAAAATTTAGACACTTATATTCCCTCCAACACTACAAACACAATCAAATAATGGTACACCAATATGCGCACCTCTTAACTTAAACTTTAACCACTACTCTGGGGAATAAAAGTTATACATGACATAGAAATTATTAGAAACACAGGCAACAATAAATTTAAAGTATTAAGAAATGTTAATTGCACATATGAACAGGCCTTAAGGGCTTTCACAAAATAATATCAGTCACTTAGGAAATGGTACTAAAAATAAGAAATTAAATACTCCACAATGAATAGGCCTTAAGGGTCTTCAACAAAATAATATCAGTCACTGAGGAATGGTAATAAAAGATAAGAAATTAAATACTCTACAATGAATAGGCCTTAAGGGCTTTCAGCAAAACAATATCACTCAACAAAATTATAGCACCCCAACAGGTGTACACTTCCTAACCTAACCTAACCACTGCTCTGGGGAACAAGGTTATACCTGAGATCAGAATTATGAAGAATTAGAGGCATTAAAAGAATCAAATCACAGTATCACTCTGGTTCCACTTAATGGCACAAACATTAAAAAAAACACTACTATCAAAATTATTTAAGAAATATTAAACTACACACGTCAAGATAATATCAGTCTGAGGAATGGTGTTAACTACACCCGTGATAAGGAAGATAAAATGTTCCTCTAGGTATCTCCTAGAGTCCTAGACTCACGGTCTCAGTGTGTGACCATTAATATACTCAGATAGCCTCAGTGTACTCCCAGTGCGTCCATGGGCAGGAAGAGAGTGAGCCAATCAGACCTTGCGCAGTTGAGAGAAACTTTAGCTTCCCGTTAGCAAGAGGGTTTCACTAGCTGCTCGGGACATGTGGGGTTGTGCACCGGAGTGGTAAGAACTGATAACCCACTGCTGATGCTGGTCCCGTGTCGTGTTAGTTGTCGGGAGCACTCGTTCACTCAAGAGATCCTTTGCTACCCCGCTAAACGGTGACAGGCCTACACTGATCGGTCCAATGGCGACAATCGCCACCCTCAATCATCAACGGCAGTCAATCTCTCGCAGTCAACTCCGGTCAACTCCAGTCAAGTGGGTTCTGACGGAAACCCTGAAATGAACTCACTGTTAGCTCTAGTTTACTTTATCACTGCCCTATCTAACCCTGTCTGAGATCGAATGAGACTTACTTGTTATACTGCAATAGCGCAGCACAGGTGACTAGGCCACGTGACTATTTCTGATGGACGCGCGGAACGTCTTGTCTGTGTGAATGCTCTCCGGGACTGGCCTAGCCAACGTCGCGTCTCCCCAAGGCGCTAGCTTGGGCCTACGTGATATATTTTCCGCCTAACTAATAACTCCTTGGGACACCCGTAACATTATTCAGACTGCTAAACGATCTATAATAATTTCAAATTCAATAATATTCCCTTAACTTCATGAATCGCATCATTATTAATTCGGTAAATCATATTTAATATCATATAGGCCTAGTTCCGCAATCTCTCGCTACGAGCAGGCAGCGCTCCCTCCCCTCAGATGACCTTGAACGCTCAGTATCACTCATGGCGGGGCATTTGAAATTACTCTGAAATTTCTGGATATCACAATCGACCCCCCTAAAAAAAGACAGCACTGTCCTCATGTGCTGAGAAAACATGCATACGACCCCCCTAAAATTTTGTTCTAAGGACTGCACCTCACCCCTTTTGCTAAATGCAGCATTCCCGTCTTCTCTTCTCTCCTTTTCTCTCCCGCTAACACTCGACCCCCCTAAAAAAGACAGCACTGCCCTCATGTGCTGAGAGAACAACTTAGAACCCACCTTCAACTCTGTACTATTCCACTCGCAGCTAGCAACTCCATTTCTTCCTAGCCCAACTCAATCCAACCAGAACATCACGCTCCCCTTTGCCTGGCCCTTAACTAGAGAACCAATGTCAAAATTAAATACTCAGTCCATCTCCAACATGCTCTCCTTTGCCTGGCCCTTGAGCTAAGAGGAACCAGTGTCAAAAAAAATACACAGTCCAAAACAAGCATGCTCTCCTTTTGCCTGGCCCTTGAGCTAAGAGGAACCAGTGTCAAAACAATACTCAGTCCAAAACAAGCATGCTCTCCTTTTGCCTGGCCCTTGAGCTAAGAGGAACCAGTGTCAAAACAATACTCAGTCCAAAACAAACATGCTCTCCTTTTGCCTGGCCCTTGAGCTAAGAGGAACCAGTGTCAAAAAAATACTCAGTCCACGTCTCCGAACCTCATGCCGGCAGACCAACCCTCTGAAAATGTACCAGTCCATCTTAGTGAGGCCCTGGACATTACAACCGTACTCTCAATCCCGCTCATGACAGCAACTCAATCCCGCTCATGACAGCAACTCAATCCCGCTCATGACAGCAACCACTACTCAACGCACATCTCTGACCTAACCATCTCTCCAATCCCCTCTGATGACCTGCCCCTTCTCATTACCCTGCAACCTAAACTGTAATTTGTCGGCTTCGTCTTTCAGTTGCAGGCTCGATCGACCTCTCCGAACTACTTCTCTTCATCCTGCTCATCTGGAGTGGGGGCTCCTCGTCTTCCTCCTCAGATTCATCCATCGCTGGGTCTCCCGGATGCCTTAGGGTTGGAGCAGCCTTCAAGTTGCTCCGGTTTTCCACTCTCGCTTCCAGGTCTTCTCCCCCACTGGGCTCAATGCGATATAAACCGGGCCTTGGATTTAGGACCTCAACAATGTGCCATCTCGTATCAAACCAATGGTTTTGCAGCTTACACCGGCCTATTTTTACATTGTTCCTCAGCAAAACCTCCTGGCCCACTTCCCAGCTACTCTCGTGGGCTTTCTCTTCTCTTGTTCTTCTATTTATTTCCTTACGTCTCCGAACATTGATCTCCACTGCTTCCTGCAATCTTCGTTGCCGGTCTCTAATCACCATCACCCACTCATCTACCGGCTCTGGGTCTACTTCCGGCCTGAGGTCAAACGGCAGGTTTGGTTCTCTCCCGTAAAACAACAGGAATGGGGAAAACCCTGTCGTGGCATGCGGAGTCGCGTTATATTGTGACACCACTGCCGGCAGATGCTCTGGCCACCTATTCTTTTCCTCTGCCTCGAGGGTGGCCAGCAGACCGTGCAGGGTTCGATTGAACCGTTCCACCATACCATTTCCCTGTGGGTGATATGCTGACGTCCTTATTTTCTTCACCCCAAAGGTGGCACAAGTTTGTCGGACCAAGGCACTGCCAAAATTCCTTCCCTGATCGGTCAACAGTCGCTCAGGTGCACCCACTGCCAGGAAGATTCGATTCACCAGGATCTTTGCAATCGTCGAGGCTTTCTGGTCTTTGGTGGGAAAGGCCCAAGTGTAACGACTGTATATGTCAACCATTATCAGGACATTCTCCAATCCTTGCCGCTTGTCCAGCAAGGTGAAATCTGCGGCCAGTGTCTCTAACGGTTTGGCAGCTTCAATCGTCCCTACATGCAGTTGGGGTTTCGGCACTTCATCTTTTGCTACTCCACACCTCTCGCAGCTGGCTATGTAGTCTCGCACTGTTTCTCCCATGCCTGACCAGAACCCTCGCTCCTGCACCAGCGACAGGGTGCGATCTCGCCCCTGATGGCCAAACTCGTCGTGGCAGGCTCTAGTCAAAGCCTCCTGCAAGTTTGGAGTTAACACTGGCACCTCCCTCCATAGATTCTTCCCTTCGGGTCTTCTATGCCAGACAACATCTTCTCTTACGATCAGGGATTTCCTAGCTCGGTACATCTTGCGGAAATCATCATTTTGGAGCTCTACCTGTACCTCATCCTCTGGCAGCTCTCCCACCAACCATCTTCGCAAATTTGTCATATAGTCCATGCCCTCTTGCTCCTTACGCAGCCCATCCATCGTCCACAGTTCCTTCCTTCCTGCCCCGTTCTCCTCTAGTACATGCATCGCTGTATACTCTTCTTCACTATCCTCCTCCTGTTCCGCCGGGATTCTAGATAGAGTATCCGCCACAATGTTGTTCTTCCTCGGCTTGTACTCTATAGTAAAGTTAAACTGCTCGAGATCCGCATTCCACCTACTTTCCACGGCACCTAGTTTAGCCTTCTCGCGGTGACTGAGTGGGTTGTTATCTGTATAGACTGTGAAATGTTTCCTTGCCAAATAATCCCTGAATTTATCCACTACTGCCCATTTGAGTGCTAACATCTCTAACTTACGAGAACTATAGTTGTTCATGTTACGTTCTGATTTCCTCAGGCCCCGACTCGCATAGCACACCGGATGCAACCTGCCATCCTTCCGCTGGGACAGCACCGCACCTAGCCCACGAAAACTTGCATCGGTTTCTAATATAAACTCCTGAGTGAAATCTGGGCAAGCCAACACTGGTGTCTGCGTCACCTTGTCTTTCAGTTTCTCAAAAGCCTGTTGCTGTTCCTCTCTCCATTCACTATCTACCCGATCCTTCGATTTCCCATGCATCAACGCATGCAGTGGAGCAGCTATTTGGGCAAACCCTTTAACAAATTTCCTATAAAATGATGTGAACCCTACAAAAGACCGCACATCTTTCACCGTCTGGGGGACTGGCCAATCTCTTATTACCCTAATCTTCTCAGGATCAGCTGTGATGCCTTCAGCTGACACCTGATATCCTAAATAACTTACTTTTGAAGCCATTATTTCACACTTTTTAGGTTTAAATCTTAAGTTATTCTCCCTCATCCTGCAAAATAATTCCCTCAATCTGACTATATGCTGATCTATTGTACTTGAAAACACCATCACATCATCAAGGTATACAAGCAACGAGGAAAAAATTTTATCCCCTAAAATCCGCTCCATGTATCTCTGAAAGGTTCCCGGACTATTTGACAATCCCATAGGCAGTCGCCTGTACTCAAAGTGTCCGAAGCTTGTGCTGAAGGCAGTCTTTGGACGGTCTGAAGGTTTTACTTCTATCTGGTGATATCCCGCCGCCAGATCAAACGTTGAGAAAAACTGGGCCCCCGTCAGAGATTCTAGAGTTTCATTTATCCTAGGCAGAGGAAACGCATCGCGTACCGTGACCTTATTTAAGTCACGATAGTCAATGCACAACCTCAGCGTCCCGTCCTTTTTCCTCACTACTACAATGGCGGCAGAGTACGGACTCTCACTATGCTGAATTACTCCCTGGTCTAACAGCTGGCTAATGTGCTGCTTCACCTCTGGTACCTGGTTTGGAGGGATCCTCCGATATGGCACCCTAACCGGCCTGTCTGTGGTCACTGGGATCTCATGCTGAACCCCAATAGCCTTTCCTATGGGCTGGCCCTCTCCTTCAAAAATATCACTAAACTCTTCTATTAAACACCTAACTGCACTCTCTTGTTCCTCATTCATTTCCTCCGTGTGCACTTTGACCTCCGTACGGGCATCCGGTTGAACTGTCCTCACATACACCTCTTCACTGATGTCTTCCTCGACTTCCGTCCCAGAAGCCACTTTCCCAATCCGCCAATTGCCCCTCAAGTTCTTACGACTATCAGACAGATTTGCCACCAACACCTGGGTCATGCCTCTCACCACTCTTACTGCTGTCGGCAACACTATCACACCCTCAGGCATCCAACCTTCATCCTCTATGGTTAGAGGTTCAATCACTACTTCTTTGTTAGCTACCTGGCTTAATGAGGGAACACATACTGACAGCAACCGAGTACTCCGGGGAGGGATGGTTGGGCTTTTCTTCCTCTCCGTCATACAATACCCCAGGCTGATGGCCTCTATTGCACATAACTGCCTAACCTCATGCAAGCAATTTTCCCACTGAGCGGTGCTCCTGGCTTCCCTGCACAAGTGATACATGTGCGGCCAGATCTCCGCAACCTCCCCCAGCACATTCATCCCCAACAACCCGACATGAGATTGCCCCTTACCCTGGGTCTCAATCCCTGGACAAACCAACATCCCCACATCAGTGACTTCCACCCCACATACGACCATAGTGACCCGAATACACCCCACACACGGCACTGGAAACCCTGACGCCCCTTTTACCCTTATTCGAGTGGGCTGCAACACCACGCCTGCAGGCTCCAGCTCCCGACGGTAGAAAAGTTCATCAATTAGCGACACTTCTGCCCCAGTATCTGCTAAACCCCACATTTCACGACCCGCTACCAGCACCGAGACCTTAGGACACTCGGCTTTCAGCCTTAAGGTACCTTCTGTTGTGATTAAATTTGTCATGCGAACCACGCTTGACCATGGGTCCGCTCTCTCTTGATTCATAACATCGCCGGTGGAATCTATTGGTGAGGCCAGGAACGGTTGGCGGGGACTGCCTGGCCTTGACCATTTCCCGACCGCCAGTTCCGATTGTTATTTCCAACTCGATACTGGCCATTGGCCACGTATCCCCTTGGGACACTCTCTCCTGGTCCGGATCTGCTCGGGCAATTGAAACTGAAGTGGCCCTCTTGTCCACACGCATAGCACCTCGGGAGAATCGAGCCTCCCGTCTGCGGCTCGTCCTCTCTTCCTTTAGTCAGCGGTACCTCCCTCACGGCATCTCGTTTTTGTTCCGCCTCTCTCAGCCCCGTGATCCACTCGTCTAGACTATGGTGAGGATACTTCTTGATCTCATCCACTAACCACATACGGCTTTGTTCCTCCTTGAGCCCCCGAGTGATTGCATCTCCCAACAGGGCCTTATCATATTTGTGATCATGGTGGTTCAACTCATCGTTTAAATCGAGCATAGCATCGTAATATTCAAGAAGCGTTTCGTTGCTCCCTTGTTTCCGCGTCATCATCTTCCGAATGGCGTCGTACGTGGCCGTCTGCCCGCCGTATTGCTGCTTCAAATAACAAGTTAATTCATCTACGGTTTCCCAGTCTCTGCGTGCATTGTATACGCGATCTGCCGCAGGCCCCGCAAGATGCCTTATTACGAACTGGATTCGACGGACTTCGTCTCCGTCTAGCAGCTTGAGGGTTCGGTCAACCTCTCTTAACCACTTTCCTACCTCTATTCCTGGCCTACCGTCGAACTTGGACATGGTCAAACCGGCCCCGAGACTAGTTCCCTCTCTACTATTGTGTCTCCTCATCTCCCACATCGTCTCATCGTGCTGTATTTTATACTGTGTCTTTACCCTATCTAGTGCATCCCCCAACAGAGCTAGTTGTTGTTGGTGTTCCGTCTCTAACTGTTGCAATTGTGTGTGGTACTCCCCCCTTAACTGTTGTACATATACTCCATACTCCCCCCTGATTTGGTTCGCCCATGCCTGACATTCCCCATTGATCTTCCCTTCTAACTGTTCCAATCGTTCCTGGTACTCTC
>NW_024736673.1:0-7637 GCF_018991925.1 Homarus americanus
GTCCCCATTAGAGGTTCATGGCGCCATAAGGTCGTTGAACAGGCTTTGTGTGAAATATAGTAGAGTGTAGGACTGCTTTTATTGTCCTGGTGGCCCAGAGGTAGCATACCCCGGTCACAATTATAAGATCGTGGGTTTGAATCCTGGTAGGGTGAGGTGTTGATTATATGAAGAAGTCCGAGGGATTTATTGGGCTAATGAAATATTTATGGATCGTCCTTGTTTCGAAGCCGCATTTGGTAAAACGTTGCTCTGATCACCTAAGCGGCACCGGTGGTCCCCATTAGAGGTTCACGGTGCCATAAGCAAGTTGAACAGGCTTTGTGTGAAATATAGCAGAGTCTAGGAATGCTTTTATTGTCCTGGTGGCCCAGAGGTAGCGTCCCCCGGTCACAATTATAAGATCGTGGGTGCAAATCCTGGTGGGGTGAGGTGTTGATTATATGTAGAAGTCCGCGTGCTATATTGGGCTAATGAAATATATATAGATCCTCGTGTTTCGAAGCCGCATACGGTAAAACGTTGCTCTGATCACCTAAGTGGCACGGGTGGTCCCCATTAGAGGTTCACGGCGCCATAAGCTCGTTGAACAGGCTTTGTGTGAAATATAGTAGAGTCTAGGACTGCTTTTATTGTCCTGGTGGCCCAGAGGTAGCATTCCTCGGTCACAATTATAAGATCGTGGGTTCAAATCCTGGTTGGGTGAGGTGTTGATTAAATGTTGAAGTCCGCGTGCTTTATTGGGCTTATGAAATATACATGGATCCTCGGGTTTCGAAGCCGCATTTGGTAAAATGTTGCTCTGATCACCTAAGCGGCACGGGTGGTCCCCATTAGAGGTTCAAGGCGCCATAAGCTCGTTGAACAGGCTTTGTGTGAAATATAGCAGAGTCTAGGAATGCTTTTAGTGTCCTGGTGGCCCAGAGGTAGCGTTCCCCGTCACAATTAGAAGATCGTGGGTTCGAATCCTAGTGGGGTGAGGTGTTGATTATATGAAGTAGTCCGCATGCTTTATTGGGCTAATGAAATATATATGGATCCTCGTGTTTCGAAGCTGCATTTGGTAAAACGTTGCTCTGATCACCTAAGCGGCACGGGTGGTCCCCATTAGAGGTTCACGGAGCCATAAACTCATTGAACAGGCTTTGTGTGAAATATAGCAGAGTCTAGGACTGCTTTTATTGTCCTGGTGGCCTAGAGGTAGCGTCCCCCGGTCACAATTATAAGATCGAGGGTTCAAATCCTGGTGGGGTGAGGTGTTGATTAAATGTAGAAGTCCGCGTGCTTTATTGGGCTAATGAAATATATATGGATCCTCATGCTCAAGGTCAAGATTTGGTTAAGCTGCCAGTTTCGATCACCTAAGCGCACCGGTGGTCCCCATTAGAGGTTCACGGCGCCATAAGCCTGCTGGAACAGGCTTGTGTGAAATATAGCAGAGGCCCAGGGGACTGCTTTTATTGTCCTGGTGGCTCCAGAGGCATTCCCCGTCACAATTATAAGATCGTATGCTCAAATCCAGGTGAGGTGTTGATTAAATGTTGAAGTCCGCGTGCTTTATTGGGCTAATGAAATATACATGGATCCTCGGGTTTCGAAGCCGCATTTGGTAAAATGTTGCTCTGATCAACCTAAGCGGCACGGGTGGTCCCCATTAGAGGTTCACGGCGCCATAAGCTCGTTGAACAGGCTTTGTGTGAAATATAGCAGAGTCTAGGAATGCTTTTAGTGTCCTGGTGGCCCAAAGGTAGCGTTCCCCGTCACAATTAGAAGATCGTGGGTTCGAATCCTAGTGGGGTGAGGTGTTGATTATATGAAGTAGTCCGCGTGGTTTATTGGGCTAATGAAATATATATGGATCCTCGTGTTTCGATGCTGCATTTGGTAAAACGTTGCTCTGATCACCTAAGCGGCACGGGTGGTCCCCATTAGAGGTTCACGGCGCCATAAACTCATTGAACAGGCTTTGTGTGAAATATAGCAGAGTCTAGGACTGCTTTTATTGTCCTGGTGGCCCAGAGGTAGCGTCCCCCGGTCACAATTATAAGATCGAGGGTTCAAATCCTGGTGGGGTGAGGTGTTGATTAAATGTAGAAGTCCGCGTGCTTTATTGGGCTAATGAAATAAATATGGATCCTCATGTTTCGAAGCCGCATTTGGTTAAGCGTTGCTCTGATCACCTAAGCGGCACGGGTGGTCCCCATTAGAGGTTCACGGCGCCATAAGCTCGTTGAACAGGCTTTGTGTGAAATATAGCAGAGTCTAGGACTGCTTTTATTGTCCTGGTGGCCCAGAGGTAGCGTTCCCCGGTCACAATTATAAGATCGTGGGTTCAAATCCTGTTGGGGTGAGGTGTTGATTATATGTAGAATTCCGCGTGCTTTATTGGGCTAATGAAATATATATGGATCCTCGTGTTTCCAGCCGGATTTGGTAAAACGTTGCTCTGATCACCTAAGCGGTACGGTGGTCCCCATTAGAGGTTCATGGCGCCATAAGCTCGTTGAACAGGCTTTGTGTGAAATATAGTAGGGTCTAGGACTGCTTATAGTGTCCTGTGGGGCCAGAGGAAGGTTCTCGTCACAATTAGAAGATCGTGGGTCTTAATCCTGGTGGGTGAGGTTGATTATATGAAGAAGTCCGCGGCTTTTATTGGGCTAATGAAATATATATGATCCTCGGTGGTTTCGTCGACGGTAAAACGTTGCTCTGGATCACTTAAGCGGCACATGGGTGGTCCTCATTAGAGGTTCACGCCCATAAGCCTGAACAGGCTAGGTGAAATATAGTAGAGTCTAGGACTGCTTTTATTGTCCTGGTGGCCCAGAGGTAGCATACCCCGGTCACAATTATAAGATCGTGGGTTTGAATCCTGGGTAGGGTGAGGTGTTGATTATATGTAGAAGTCCGAGTGATTTATTGGGCTAATGAAATATTTATGGATCGTCCTTGTTTCGAAGCCGGATTTGGTAAAACGTTGCTCTGATCACCTAAGCGGCATGGGTGGTCCCCATTAGAGGTTCACGGTGCCATAAGCAAGGTGAACAGGCTTTGTGTGAAATATAGCAGAGTCTAGGAATGCTTTTATTGTCCTGGTGGCCCAGAGGTAGCATTCCCCGGTCACAATTATAAGATCGCGGGTTCAAATCCTGGTGGGGTGGGGAGAGGTGTTGATTATATGTAGAAGTCCGCGGCTATATTGGGCTAATGAACATATGGGCGGATCCTCGTGGTTTCGCCGACTGCAAAAACGTTGGTCTGATCACCACCTATGGCACGGGTCCCTATTAGAGGTTCACGCGCCATAAGCTCGCTGAACAGGCTTTCTTTGTGTGAAATATAGCAGAGTCTAGGACTGCTTTTATTGTCCTGGTGGCCCAGAGGTAGCGCTCCCCGTGACACAATTATAAGATCGTGGGTTCAAACTGGTGGGGTGAGGTGTTGATTAAATGTAGAAGTCCGCTGCGGTTTTATTGGGATAATGAAATATATGATCCTCGGGGTTCAAACCGATTTGCAAAACGTTGCTCTGATCACCTAAGCAGCATGGGTGGTCCCCATTAGAGGTTCACTGCGCCATAAGCTCGCTGAACAGGCTTTGTGTGAAATATAGCAGAGTCTAGGACTGCTTTTATTGTCCTGGTGGCCCAGAGGTAGCGTCCGCCGGTCACAATTATAAGATCGTGGGTTCAAATCCTGGTGGGGTGAGGTGTTGATTAAATGTAGAAGTCCGCGTGATTTATTGGGATAATGAAATATATATGGATCCTTCTTGTTTCGAAGCAGCATTTGGTAAAATGTTGGTCTGATCATCTAAGCGGCACTCGTGGTCCCCATTAGAGGTTCACGGCGCCATAAGCTCGTTGAACAGGCTTTGTGTGAAATATAGCAGAGTCTAGGACTGCTTTTATTGTCCTGGTGGCCCAGAGGTAGCGTTCCCCGGTCACAATTATAAGATCATGGCTTCAAATCCTGGTGGGGTGAGGCTTTGATTATATGTAGAAGTCTGCGTGCTTTATTTGACTAATGAAATATATATGGATCCTCGGTTTCGAAGCCGCATATGGTTAAACGTTGCTCTGATCACCTAAGCGGCACAGGTGGTCCCCTATAGTGGTTCACAGCGCCATAAGGTCGTTGAACAGGCTTTTAGCTATAGCAGAGTCTAGGACTGCTTTATTGTCCTGGTGGCCCAGAGGTATGCTCTCTCGACACAATTATAAGATCGTGTTATTCAAATCCTGGTGGGGTGAGGTGTTGATTAAATGTAGAAGTCCGCGTGCTTTATTGGGATAATGAAATATATATGGATCCTTCTTGTTTCGAAGCCGCATTTGGTAAAATGTTGGTCTGATCACCTAAGCGGCACTCGTGGTCCCGATTAGAGGTTCACGGCGCCATTAGCTCGTTGAAGAGGCTTTGTGTGAAATATAGCAGAGTCTAGGACTGCTTTTATTGTCCTGGTGGCCCAGAGGTAGCGTCCCCCGGTCACAATTATAAGATCGTGGGTTCAAATCCTGGTGGGGTGAGGTGTTGATTATATGTAGAAGTCCGCGTGCTATATTGGGCTAATGAAATATATATGGATCCAGGTGTTTCGAAGCCGCATTCGGTAAAACGTTGCTCTGATCACCTAAGTGGCACGGGTGGTCCCCATTAGAGGTTCACGGCGCCATAAGCTCGTTGAACAGGCTTTGTGTGAAATATAGCAGAGTCTAGGACTGCTTTTATTGTCCTGGTGGCCCAGAGGTAGCGTTCCCCGGACACAATTATAAGATCGTGGGTTCAAATCCTGGTGGGGTGAGTTGTTGATTAAATGTAGAAGTCCGCGTGCTTTATTGGGATAATGAAATATATATGGATCCTTCTTGTTTCGAAGCCGCATTTGGTAAAATGTTGGTCTGATCACCTAAGCGGCAGTCGTGGTCCCCATTAGAGGTTCACGGCGCCATTAGCTCGTTGAACAGGCTGTGTGTGAAATATAGCAGAGTCTAGGACTGCTTTTATTGTCCTGGTGGCCCAGAGGTAGCATTCCCCGGTCACAATTTAAGATCGTGGGTTCAAATCCTGGTGGCGTGAGGTGTTGATTAAATGTAGAAGTCCGCGTGCTTTTTTGGGCTAATGAAATATACATGGATCCTCGGGTTTCGAAACCGGATTTGGTACAACGTTGCTCTGATCACCTAAGCGGCACGGGTGGTCCCCATTAGAGGTTCATGGCGTCATAAGGTCGTTGAACAGGCTTTGTGTGAAATATAGCAGAGTCTAGGACTGCTTTTATTGTCCTGGTGGCCCAGAGGTAGCGTTCGCCGGTCACAATTATAAGATCGTGGGTTCAAATCCTGGTGGGGTGAGGTGTTGATTAAATGTAGAAGTCCGCGTGCTTTATTGGGATAATGAAATATATATGGATCCTTCTTGTTTCGAAGCTGCATTTGGTAAAATGTTGGTCTGATCATCTAAGCGGCACTCGTGGTCCCCATTAGAGGTTCACGGCGCCATAAGCTCGTTGAACAGGCTTTATGTGAAATATAGCAGAGTCTAGGACTGCTTTTATTGTCCTGGTGGCCCAGAGGTAGCAATCCTCGGTCACAATTATAAGATCGTGGGTTCAAATCCTGGTGGGGTGAGGTGTTGATTATATGTAGAAGTCCGAGTGATTTATTGGGCTAATGAAATATTTATGGATCCTCCTTGTTTCGAAGCCGGATTTGGTAAAACGTTGCTCTGATCACCTAAGCGGCATGGTGGTCCCCATTAGAGGTTCACGATGCCATAAGCAAGTTGAACAGGCTTTGTGTGAAATATGGCAAGTCTAGGAATGCTTTTATTGTCCTGGTGTACCAGAGGTAGCGTCCCCAGTCACAATTATAAGATCGTGGGTTCAAATCCTGGTGGGGTGAGAGTGTTGATTATATGTAGAATCCATACTATATTGGGCTAATGAAATATATGGATCCTGGGTATTTCGAAGCATTCAGTAAACGTTGCTCTGATCACCTAAGCGTGGCACGGGTGGTCCCCATTAGAGGTTCACGGCGCCATAAGCTCGTTGAACAGGCTTTGTGTGAAATATAGTAGAGTCTAGGACTGCTTTTATTGTCCTGGTGGCCCAGAGGTAGCATTCCCCGGTCACAATTATAAGATCGTGGGTTCAAATCCTGGTTGGGTGAGGTGTTGATTAAATGTTGAAGTCCGCGTGCTTTATTGGGCTTATGAAATATACATGGATCCTCGGGTTTCGAAGCCGCATTTGGTAAAATGTTGCTCTTATCACCTAAGCGGCACGGGTGGTCCCCATTAGAGGTTCAAGGCGCCATAAGCTCGTTGAACAGGCTTTGTGTGAAATATAGCAGAGTCTAGGAATGCTTTTAGTGTCCTGGTGGCCCAGAGGTAGCGTTCCCCGTCACAATTACAAGATCGTGGGTTCGAATCCTAGTGGGGTGAGGTGTTGATTATATGAAGTAGTCCGCATGCTTTATTGGGCTAATGAAATATATATGGATCCTCGTGTTTCAAAGCTGCATTTGGTAAAACGTTGCTCTGATCACCTAAGCGGCACGGGTGGTCCCCATTAGAGGTTCACGGTGCCATAAGCTCATTGAACAGGCTTTGTGTGAAATATAGCAGAGTCTAGGACTGCTTTTATTGTCCTGGTGGCCCAGAGGTAGCGTCCCCCTGTCACAATTATAAGATCGAGGGTTCAATTCCTGGTGGGGTGAGGTGTTGATTAAATGTAGAAGTCCGCGTGCTTTATTGGGCTAATGAAATATATATGGATCCTCATGTTTCGAAGCCGCATTTGGTTAAGCGTTGCTCTGATCACCTAAGCGGCACGGGTGGTCCCCATTAGAGGTTCACGGCACCATAAGCTCGTTGAACATGCTTTGTGTGAAATATAGCAGAGTCTAGGACTGCTTTTATTGTCCTGGTGGCCCAGAGGTAGCATTCCCCGGTCACAATTATAAGATCGTGGGTTCAAATCCTGGTGGGGTGAGGTGTTGATTAAATGTTGAAATCCGCGTGCTTTATTGGGCTTATGAAATATACATGGATCCTCGGGTTTCGAAGCCGCATTTGGTAAAATGTTGCTCTGATCACCTAAGCGGCACGGGTGGTCCCCATTAGAGGTTCACGGCGCCATAAGCTCGTTGAACAGGCTTTGTGTGAAATATAGCAGAGTCTAGGAATGCTTTTAGTGTCCTGGTGGCCCAGAGGTAGCGTTCCCCGTCACAATTAGAAGATCGTGGGTTCGAATCCTAGTGGGGTGAGGTGTTGATTATATGAAGTAGTCCGCGTGCTTTATTGGGCTAATGAAATATATATGGATCTTCGTGTTTCGAAGCTGCATTTGGTAAAACGTTGCTCTGATCACCTAAGCGGCACGGGTGGTCCCCATTAGAGGTTCACGGCGCCATAAACTCATTGAACAGGCTTTGTGTGAAATATAGCAGAGTCTAGGACTGCTTTTATTGTCCTGGTAGCCCAGAGGTAGCGTCCCCCGGTCACAATTATAAGATCGAGGGTTCAAATCCTGGTGGGGTGAGGTGTTGATTAAATGTAGAAGTCCGCGTGCTTTATTGGGCTAATGAAATAAATATGGATCCTCATGTTTCGAAGCCGCATTTGGTTAAGCG
>NW_024736674.1:0-2863 GCF_018991925.1 Homarus americanus
CGTCTCCCCTACAAACTACGTGTCGCATTCCAATGTGCGCCTTCCTAACAACCAGCAGATGTTACCGTATCTTAGCAGCGGAACCAGTCACGGCGACTTTCTGGGTTTTCCCAACATGACTCATAGAGGACTGGCAGCTGCTGCTGGGTGTATAGCTCTATCTCTCCATTGAGATTCATTCTGACCATTCTTCTTGAACAAGCAACACCTCCTCCTCTGCAACTGCCTGGCTGCCTTGATTCTCCTACCGCCTGCCTGGCGGTCCTTGCTCCGCCAGCGGAGCATGGCGACCCACCAGCTATCCTTCTCTCTGAGCTTCCTCACCAGCCAACTCTCATTCTGCCCAACTTCCTGAACAAAGCAACACCTCCTCCTCCGCGCTGCCTGGCTGCCTTCGATTCTCCTCGCCTGTTGGTCCTCATCCTTGGCATGGCGACCACCAGCTGTCCTTCTGAGCTTCTCACCAGCCAACTCTCATTCTGCCCAACTACAGACAAACAACACCTCTCCAGCAAGCTCACGCTGGCCCCTCTACAGGCACCTCAACACCAGACTGTCTATCATATAACATATATTATACAAAACACATAGAGTTTCCTTCCATCCTGAGTGCTAGATAACATTAATATCGATACTACAATGGTGACTCGGAATGGCACTCACACAGGATGGAGAGACACAATCAACTCCCAGTCTTCAGCAGACACGGCTCCTCTCTTCCTGCCCCGCTACCCCCATCCTACGACCAACACACCGTCCTGCCTCAGGCAGCCCAATAACCCACACACACCCCATAGGCGCATCTGAAACTCAGTACCTGCCGTGAGTCTTTAATGTATGGTGTTTTTTGCTTGTTGTGCCCCATCATCTTGTTTATGGAAGTCCAAAATGTTTTTGTGTCCTTAGTCATGTCGGCCGCCATTATAATAGGCCTATCATTCCATTTTTTATTGTTTGCTTCCTTACATGCGTCTGTAGTGGATGTCTCCCCTACAAACTAACTGCGTAGCAGCCCACCACCTGCCATCACATTCCAATGTGCCGCCTTCCCTAGCAACCAACCAGATGTTTCCGTATCTTAGCAACGAAACTAGTCACCGGCTACTTCTCGGGTTTTCCCACCATGACTCATAGCGGCTGCTGCTGGGTATATAAGCTCTGTCTCTCCCTTGAGTTTCAGTCTGACCAATCTTCCTGAACAAGCAACACCTCCTCCTCTGCCCCTGCCTGGCTGCCCCTCGCATCTCCTCCGCCTGCCTGGCGGTCCTCGCTCCCGCCAGCGAGCATGTCCTTCTCTGAGCTTCCTCACCAACCAACTCTCATTCTGACCATATTTCTTGAACAAGCAACATCTCCTCCAGCAAGCTCCACGCTGTTAACAATTCATTCAACCAGGAGGCCAGCAACAGGCAACACCTTCTCTAACGAAGCTCCTGCACATCTACCTCCTTCAACACGATACTCCCGAACGTCTTCTACTGAGCTGCTCCCCACCACACGGCATCTCCAGCACCAGACTGTCTATCATATAACTTATATATATATATTATACAAGAAAACCACATTAGAGTTTCCTTCCATCCTGAGTGCTAGACAACTTTAATATCTCGATACCCCTACAATGGTGACTCCCGGAGTTTAGCACTCACACAGGATGGAGGAGACACTGATCACGCTCCCACTCTTCAAGCAGACACCGGCTCCTCTTCCTGCCTCACGCACCACATTCTGACGACCCCAGCACACCCGTCCTGCCTTAGACGCCGACCCCGGCCCAGCAGTACCTGCCGTGAGGGAAGCACACAACATCCATCGCCTCCACACCCCCCTCTTTTCTCCCTCAGGTACTCCCTGCTAATGTCCTGCACCCTGCTGCTGTCGTGGACCCAGCTGCTGTCACGAGCCCTAATCCGCTTCTGCTGACCCAGCCCCTGCTCCTGATCCAGGCCCACACACACCCCAGCCGGCGCATCTGACGACCCTGTACCTGTCGTGAAGGAAGAACATTCATCGCCTCCACACATCCTTTTTTTCTCCCTTCTCCCACAGATCGTGTGTATCTAGACAGTTGTATTTCAGCGATCGGCTCATCACGCCATCGCCGTTGTCTCACATGAGGCATGCACCGCCCGGTCTTCCTCACATGTGCTAAGCAACTCTACAAACAACAAGTCTCCTACACCGCCTGGAGGGGAGGGGGAGTATTGTAGTGGATGTCTCCCCTACAAACTAACTGCGTAGCAGCCCACCACCTGCCATCACATTCCAATGTGCCGCCTTCCCTAGCAACCAACCAGATGTTACCGTATCTTAGCAACGAAACTAGTCACCGGCTACTTCTCGGGTTTTCCCACCATGACTCATAGCGGCTGCTGCTGGGTATATAAGCTCTGTCTCTCCCTTGAGTTTCAGTCTGACCAATCTTCCTGAACAAGCAACACCTCCTCCTCTGCCCCTGCCTGGCTGCCCCTCGCATCTCCTCCGCCTGCCTGGCGGTCCTCGCTCCCGCCAGCGAGCATGTCCTTCTCTGAGCTTCCTCACCAACCAACTCTCATTCTGACCATATTTCTTGAACAAGCAACATCTCCTCCAGCAAGCTCCACGCTGTTAACAATTCATTCAACCAGGAGGCCAGCAACAGGCAACACCTTCTCTAACGAAGCTCCTGCACATCTACCTCCTTCAACACGATACTCCCGAACGTCTTCTACTGAGCTGCTCCCCACCACACGGCATCTCCAGCACCAGACTGTCTATCATATAACTTATATATATATATTATACAAGAAAACCACATTAGAGTTTCCTTCCATCCTGAGTGCTAGACAACTTTAATATCTCGATATCCCTACACGTCTCTTAA
>NW_024736675.1:0-43965 GCF_018991925.1 Homarus americanus
TCAATGTACTTCGTTCGGTGCGTGGTGCTGGTAGCAAGTGTCTGAGGTGTGCAAGTGTCAGAGATGTGTGGGGGTGTCAGGTGTACCAGGGGTGTCAGGGGGTACCTGAGGTGTCAGAGGTTTGCCTGGGAGTGTGTCTGAGGTGTGCCTGGGAGTGTCAGAGGGTGTATCAGGGGAGTGTCAGAGTTGTACCTGGGGAGTCGAGGTGTGCCTGGGAGTATCTGGGGTGTATCTGGGAGTATCTGGGGTGTGCCTAGGGTGTCAGAGGTGTGCCTGGGAGTGTCAGGGGTGTGCTTGGGAGTGTCAGGGGTGTGCCAGGGGTGTCAGTGGAGTGCCTGGGGTGTCAGAGGGTGTGCCTGGAGTGTCGGGAGGTGCATGGAGTGTCAGAGGTGTGCAGTGTCAGGGTGTGCCTGGAGTGTCAGAGGTGTGCCTGAGTGTCTGGGGTGTGCCTGGGGTGTCTGGGGTGTGCCAGGGTGTCAGAGGTGTGCCTGGGGTGTCTGGGGTGTGCCTGGGGTGTCTGGGTGTGCCTGGGGTGTCAGGGAAGGCCCAGGGATTGAAAGGAGTGTGGCTGGGGTGTCAGAGGTGTGCCAGGGGTGTCTGAGGTGTGCCTGGGGTGTCAGAGGTGTACCAGGGAGTGTCAGGGAATGCCTAGGAGTGTCAGGGGTGTGCCTGGGGAGTGTCCAGAGGTGTGCCTAGGGTATCGGACGTTTACCTGGGAGTGTCGGGTTGTGCCTGAGTGTCGGAGGCGGACCTGTGTCAGAGAATTATCAGAGGTGTGCAAGTCAGAGGTGTGCATCAGGACATGAGATTGTACCAGAGTGTCAGTGGAGTGCCTGGAGTCTCAAGGTGCAGGTGTCGGTGTTCTTGGGGATATCGGAGGTGTGCTCAGAGGTGTCAGTGTGCTGGTGTCAGGTGTGCCTGGGAGTGTCAGAGTGTGCCGGGATGTCAGTGGAGTGCTTGGGGTGTCAGAGGTGTGCCTGGAGAGTCAGAGGTGTACCTGGGGAATGTCAGGGTATGCCAGGGAGTGTCAGTGAATTACTGGGAGTCTCAAGGTGTGCCTGGGAGTGTCAGAGGTGTGCCTGGAATTATCAGGAGGTGTACAGGGGTGTAGGAGGTGTGCCTGGGGTGTCAGAGGTGTGCTTGGGAGTGTCGGAGGTGTGCATGGGGTGTCATAGGGGTGCCTGGGATTGTCAGAGGTGTGCCTGGCAGTGTCAGAGGTGTGGCTGGGGAGTGTCAGAGATGTGCCTGGGAGTGTCAGAGGTGTATCTGGGGTGTCGGGCGCGTGCCTGGGAGTGTCAGAAGTGTACCAGGGAATGTCAGTGGAGTGCTTGGGAGGTTCAGAGGTGTACCTGGGAGTGTCAGAGGTGTGCCTTGGTGTCAGAGGTGTGCCTGGGAGTGTCAGGGTGTGCCTGGGGTGTGGGTGTGCCTGGTGTGAAGTGTGCCTGGGGTGTCGGAGGTGTGCCTGGGAGTGTCAGGTGTGCCTGGCAGAGTCAGCGGTGTGCCTGGGGTGTCAGGGGTGTGCCAGGGGAATGTCAGTGGGGTGCATGGTGTCAAGGGTGTGCCTGGGGTGTCAGAGGTGTGCCTGGGGTGTCAGAGGTGTGCCTGGGGTGTCAGGTGTGCCTGTGCCAGGGGTGTGCCTGGGGGTGTCAGGGGTGTGCACCGGGTGTCAGGGTGTGCAGAGGGGAGTGTCAGAGGTGTGCCTGGGGGTGTCAGAGGTGTGCCTGGGAGTGTCAGAGGTGTGCATGGGGTGTCAGGGTGTGCCTGGGGAGTGTAAGAGAGTGCCTGGGAGTGTCAGTGGTGTGCATGGGGTGTCTGGGGTGTGCCTGGCAGGTCAGCGGTGTGCCTGGGGTGTCAGAGGTGTACCAGGGGAATGTCAGTGGAGTGCCTGTTAGTGTCAAGGTGTGCCCTTGGGTGTCAGAGGTGTGGCTGGGTGTGTCAGGGGTGTGCCTGGGGGTGTCAGAGGTGTGCCTGGGGTGTCAGAGGTTTACCTGGAGGTGTCAGGGTGTGCCAGGGAATGTCAGTGGGTGCCTGGGGTGTCAGAGGTGTGCCTGGGGTGTCAGAGGTGTGCCTGGGGAGTGTCGGGGTGCCTGGGGTGTCAGGTGTGCCTGGGGTGTAAGAGTTGTGCCTGGGGGTGTCGGAGGTGTGCCTGGGGTGTCGGATGTGCCTGGGGTGTCAGGGTGTGCTTGTGAGTGTCAGAGGTGTGCCTAGGTGTCAGCAGTGTGCAGAGTGTCTGAGTTGTGCCTGGGAGTGTCAGAGGTGTGCCTGGGGTGTCAGTGGTGCACTTGGGGTGTGAGGCATGGGTGACTGAGGTGTACGCCTGAGTTGTCTGAGGTGTGCCTGGCGGTGTCTGAGTGTGGCTGGCAGTGTCTGGGGGGTGCCTGGCAGTGTCAGCGGTGTGCCTGGGGAGTGTCAGCGGTGTGCCTGGGGAGTGTTAGACGTGTATCAGGGGTGACAGAGAGTGCCTAGGAGTGTCAGGGTGTGCAAGTGTCAGAGGTGTACCTGGGAGTGTCAGAGGTGTGCCTGGGGTGTCAGGGTGTGCCTGGGAGTGTCAGAGAGGTGTGCCTGGGGTGTCAGGGGTGTGCCTGGGGTGTCAGAGGGTGCCTGGGGTGTCAGAGGTGTGCCTGGGATTGTGAGGGGTGTGCCTAGGAGTGTCTGGGGTGTGCCTGGGGTGTCAGAGGGGGTACCTTGGAGTGTCAGAGTGTGCCTGGGAATTATCAGAGGTGTGCCTGAGGTGTCAGATGTTTGCCGTTCTGGGGTGTGCCTGTCAGAGGTGGCCACCGGGGTGTCAGAGGTGTGCTTAGAGTGTCGGAGGTGTGCCTGGGGTGTCTGGGGTGTATCTGGAATTGTCTGAGGGGTGTGCCTGGGAGTGTCTAAGGTGTGACCTGGGGTGTCAGGGGTGTGCCTGGGAGGTGTCAGGGGTGTGCCAGGGGTGTCGGTGGTGCCTGAGAGTGTCAGGGGTTTGCCTGGGAGTGTCTGGGGTGTGCCTGGGGAGTGTCAGAGGTGTGCCAGAGAGTGTCAGAGGTGTGCCTGGGGAGTGTCAGGGTGTGCCTGGGAGTGTCTGGGGTGTCTGGGAGGTATCTGGGGTGTGCCTGGGGTGTCAGAGGTGGCACCAAGTGTCAGAGGTGTGCTTGGAGTGTCAGGGGGTGTGTACAGGGGTGTCAGTGGGTGCAGAGTGTCAGAGGTGTGCATGGGGTGTCGGAGGTGTGCATGGAGTGTCAGAGGTGTGCCTGGCAGTGTCAGCGGTGTGCCTGGGGTGTCAGAGGTGTGCCTGGGAGGTGTCTGGGGTGTGCCTGGGGTGTCTGTGAGGTGTGCCTGGGTGTCTGGGGTGTGCCTGGGGTGTCAGAGAGTACCAGGGGGTGTCAAGGAGTGCCTGGGGTGTGAGAGGTGTGCTGCTGGTGTGAAGGTGTGCCTGGGAGTGTCTGAGGGTGTGCCAGGGAGTGTCGGAGGTGTGGCTGGAGTGTCTGAAGGGTGTGCCTGGGGTGTCTGGGGTGTGCCTAGGGTGTCAGGGGGAAAACCAGGGGGTGACAGAGGTGTACCTGGGTGTCAGAGGTGTGCCTGGGGTGTCAGAGGGTGTGCCTGGGGTGTCAGAGGTGTGCCTGGGGAGTGTCAGAGGTGTGCCTGGGGTGTCAGGGGTGTGCAGAGTGTCAGAGGTGTGCCTGGGGTGTCAGCGGTGTGCCTGGGGTGTCAGAGGTGTGCCTGGAGTGTCGGAGGTGTGCCTGGGGTGTAAAGGTGTGCCTGGGGTGTCAGCGGTGTGCCTGGGGTCTGGGGTGTGCCTGGCAGAGTCAGCGGTGTGCCTGGGAGTGTCAGAGGTGCCAGGGATGTCAGGTGGAGTGCCTGGGTGTCAAAGGTGGCCGAGTGTCAGAGGTGTGCCTGGGGTGTCAGAGGTGTGTGGGGTGTCAGGTGTGCCTGGAGTGTCAGGATTTGCCTGGGAGTGTCAGGGGGTGTGCAGGGGTGTCAGTGGGTGCTGGGGTTTCAGAGGTGTGCCTGGGGTGTCAGAGGTGTGGAGTGTCAAGTGCCTGGGGTGTGGAGTCCTGGGGTGTGGGGTTGCCTGGGAGTGTCGAGTGTGCCTGGGTGTCGGATGTGTGCCAGGGGTGTCAGTGGTGCCATCAGAGGGTTTCTGTAGTGTCAGAGGTGTGCTGAGTGTCAGAGGTGTGCCAGTGTCAGAGGTGTGCCAGGTGTCAGAGGTGTGCCTGGGGAGTGTCTGGGGTGTGTCTGGGTGTCTGGGGTGCATGGGGTGTCAGGGTGTGCTGGTGGTGTCAGAGGTGTTGGCAGGGTGTGGGGTGCAGGGGTCGTTGGTGCTTCAGGGTGTAGGGGTGGCCTGGGGTGTCGGAGGTGTGCATGGAGTCAGGAGGTGTGCCTGGGTGTCTGCGGTGTGCCGGGTGTCAGGTGTGCCTGGGTGTCTGGGTGGCACCTGGGGTGTCTGGGGTGTGCCTGGGAGTGTCAGGGGTGTACCTGGGTAGAGAGGTGTGCCTGGGAGTGTCAGAGGATTGCCAGGGTGTCTGAGGGCCTGGGGAGTGTGGGGTGTGCAAGGTGTCAGAGGAATGCCTGGAGTGTCAGAGGGTGTGCCTGGTGTCAGAGGGTGTGCCTGGGTCAGGGGTGTGCCTGGGAGTGTCAGAGGTGTGCCTGGAGTGTGGGGATGTGCAGGACTGTGAGAGGTGTGCCTAGGGGTGTCTGGGTGTGCCTGGGGTGTCAGAGGTGTGCCTGGGTGTCAGAGGTGTGCCTGGGGTATCAGAGGTGTGCCTGGGTGTCAGATGTTTGCCTGGGGTGTCTGGGGTGTGCCTGGGGAGTGTGGGGTGTGCCAGGGGTGTCAGAGGTGTGGCCTGGGTGTCAGGTATGCCTGGGGTGTCTGGGGTGTGTCTGGGAGTATCTGGGGTGTGCCTGGGGGTGTCTGAGGTGTGCCTGGGGAGTGTCAGAAGTGTGCCTGGGGTGTCAGGGGTGTGCCAGGGAGTGTCAGTGTGGGTGCCTGAGGTATGAGGTTTTACCTGGGAGTGTCTGAGGTGTGCACAGGTGTCAGAGTTATTCTAGGAGGTGTGGAGATTGTGCCTGAGGGTCATCTGAGTTTGCCTGGGAGGTGTCTGGGTGTGTCTGGGAGTATCTGGGGTGTGCCTGGGAGTGTCAGGGTGTGCCTGGGGGTGTCAGAGGTGGCTTGCATGGGGGTGTCAGGGGTGTGGGGTGTCAGTGGAGTGCCTGGGGGTGTCAGAGGGGTGTGCATGGGGAGTGTCGGAGGTGTGCCTGGAGTGTCAGAGGTGTGCCTGGCAGTGTCAGCGGTGTGCACCAGAGTGTCAGAGGTGTGCCTGAGGTGTCTGGGTGTGCCTGGGGTGTCTGAGGTGTGCCTGGGGTGTGTGAGGGTGTGCACCAGGTGTGTCAGAGATGTACCAGGGAGTGTCAAGGTGCCTGGGAGTGTGGTGTGCCTGCTGTGGTGTGAGGAGGTGTGCCTGGGGGTGTCTGAGGGTGTGCCAGGGGTGTCAGGTGTGGCTGGGGTGTCTGGGGTGTGCAGTGTCTGGGGTGTGCCTGGGGTGTGGGGAAGTGGGGTGGCAGGGGTTGTGCCTGGGGTGTCAGAGGTGTGCCTGGGGAGTGTCAGGGAGGTGTGCTGGGGTGTCAGAGGTGTGCCTGGGGGTGTCAGAGGTGTGCCTGGGGTGTCAGGGGTGTGCCTGGAGTGTCAGGGGTGTGCCTGGGGTTTCAGCGGTGTGCCTGGGGGTGTCAGAGGTGCTGGGGTGTCAGGTGACACTGGGTGTAAGGAGTGTGCCTGGGGTGTGGGTGTGCCAGTGTCTGGGGTGTGCCTGGCAGAGTCAGGCGGTGTGCCTGGGGAGTGTCAGAGGTGTGCAGGAATGTCAGTGGTGCCAGTGTCAAGGTGTGCACCTAGTGTCAGAGGTGTGCCTGGGGTGTCAGAGGTGTGCCTGGAGTGTCAGAGGTGTGCCTGGGGTGTCAGAGGTGTGCCCGGCAGTGTCAGGTGTGCCAGGGAATGTCAGTGCCTGGGAGTGTCAGGGGTGTGCTGGGATGTCAGGGGTGTGCCTGGGTGTCAGAGTGTGCCTGGAGTGTCAGGTGTGCCTCCGGAGTGTGAGAGTTGTACCTGGGGTGTGGAGGTGTGCCTGGAGTGTCGGATGTGTGCCAGGGAGTGTTGGTGGTGTACCTGGGGTGTCAGGGTTTGCCTGTGGTGTGCAAGGTGTGCCTGGGAGTGTCAGGGTGTGCCAGGGGTGTCAGGGGTGTGCCTGGGGTGTCGAGAGGTGAACAGGAGTGTCTGGGGTGTGTCTGGGGGTGTCTGGGGTGTGCCTGGGGTGTCGGTGTGCCTGGGAGGTGTCAGAGGTGTGCCTGGGAGTGTCAGGGGTGTGCCAGGGGTGTCAGTGGGTGCCTGGGGTGTCAGAGGGTGTGCCTGGGGTGTCGGAGGTGTACTGTGGAGTGTCAGAGGTGTACCTGGCAGTGTCAGCGGTGTGCCTGGGGTATCAGAGGTGTGCCTGGGAGTGTCTGAGGTGTGCCTGGGGTGTCTGAGGTGTGCAAGTGTCAGGGAGAAACCAGGGGTGAAAGAGGTGTGCCAGTGTCAGAGGTGTGCAGGGGTGTCTGGGGTGTGCCTGGGAGTGTCAGGAGGTGTGCCAGGGGTGTCAGGAGACACTTGGGGTGTCAGAGGTGTGCAGGTGTCAGAGGTGTGCCTGGGGTGTCGGGACACCTGGGGTGTCGGGTTTGTGCTGGGGGTGTGGAGGCGGACCTGGGAGTGTCAGAGGTGTACCTGGGGTATCAGAGGTGTGCCTGGGAGAGTCAGAGGGTGTGCCTGGGAATGTCAGGGTTATGCCAGGGGAGTGTCAGTGGTACTAGGAGTCTCAAGGTGCAGGGTATCGGGGGTGTGCTTGGGAATTCGGAGGTGTGCCTGGGAATATGGGACGTGTGCCTGGGGTGTCAGGGTGTGCCTGGGAGTGTGTGGAGGTGTGCAGAGTGTCAGAGTGTGCCAGGGGAGAGATCAGTGGGTGCTGGGTGTCAGAGGTGCCAGAGTCAGAGTGCACCAGAGATGTGTAACAGGAGTGTCAGTGGATTACCTGGAGTCTCAAGGTGTGCCTGGGAGTATCAGAGGTGTGCCTGGGAATATCGGAGGTGTACCTGGGGAATATAGGAGGTGTGCCTGGGGAGTGTCAGAGTGTGCTTGGGGTGTCGGAGGTGTGTCAGAGTGTCACAGGGGTACCTGGGATTGTCAGAGGTGTGCCTGGCAGTGTCAGAGGTGTGGCTGGGGTGTCAGAGATGTGCCTGGGAGTGTCAGGGGTGTGTCTGGGTGTCAGGACGTGTGCCTGGGGTGTGAGGTGTGCAGGGAATGTCAGTGGAGTGCCAGGGGTGTCAGGTGGCCTGGGGTGTCAGATGTGTGCGCAGGTGTCAGTGGTGGCCCAGGTCAGGAGTGACCAGGTGTCGGAGGTGTGCAGGTGTGAGAGTGTGCCTGGGTGTCGGAGTGTGCCTGGGTGTCGGGAGGTGTGCCTGGCAGAGTCAGCAGTGTGCCTGGGAGTGTCAGGGTGTGCCAGGGAATGTCAGTGGAGTGCCTGGGGAGTGTCAAGGGTGTACCTGGGGAGTGTCAGAGGTGTGCCTGGGGTTTCAGAGGTGTGCCTGGGGTGTCAGAGGTGTGCCTGGGCGTGTCTGAGGTGTGCCTGGGAGTGTCAGAGGTGTGCCTGGGGAGTGTCAGGGGTGTGCAGGGAGTGTCAGAGGTGTGCCTGGGGTGTCAGAGGTGTGCCTGGGGAGTGTCAGAGGTGTGCCTGGGAGGTGTCGGGGAGTGTGCCTGGAGTGTAAAGAGTGTGCCTGGGGTGTCAGCGGTGTGCCTGAGAGTGTCTGAGGTGTACCTGGCAGAGTCAGCGGTGTGCCTGGGAGTGTCAGAGGTGTGCCTGGGAGTGTCAGTGGAGTACCTGAGGAGTGTCAGAGGTTTGCTGTGAGTGTCTGGGGTGTGCCTGGGGGTGTCAGAGGTGTGCCAGGGAGTGTCAGAGGTGTGCCTGGGGTGTCGGGTGTGCCTGGGGAGTGTCTGGGGTGTATCTGGGGTGTCTGGGGTGTGCAGGGAGTGTCAGTGGTGTGCCTGTGAGGTGTCAGAGGTGTGCCCAGGAGTGTCAGGGGTGTGCCAGGGAGTGTCAGTGGAGTACCAGAGTGTCAGAGGTGTGCCTGGGGTTGTCGGAGGTGTGCATGGGTGTCAGAGTGTGCCTGGCAGTGTCAGCGGTGGCTGGGGTGTCAGAGGTGCAAGTGTCTGGGGTGTGCCTGGGGGTGTCTGGGGTGTGCCTGGGGTGTCAGGGGGAAAACCAGGGGTGAAAGAGGTGTGCCTGGGAGTGTCAGAGGTGTGCCAGGGAGTGTCTGGGGTGTGCCTGGGGTGTCAGGGTGTGCAGGGAGTGTCAGAGGAATGCCTAGGGTGTCAGGGGTGTGCCTGAGAGTGTCAGAGGGGTGTGCCTAGGGTATCGGACGTTTCTGGGGTGTCGGGTTGTACCTGGGAGTGTCAGGCGGACCTGGGAGTGTCAGAGGGTGTGCCTGGGAGTTCAGAGAATTGACAGGAGTCAGGGGTGTGCACAGAATGTCAGGGGTATGCCAGGGTGTCAGTGGAAGTACCTGAGTCTCAAGGGTGCACTGGGGTATCGGAGGTGTGCTTGGAATATCGGAGGTGTACCTGGGGAATATAGGACGTGTGCCTGGGGAGTGTCAGAGGTGTGCTTGGGGTGTCAGAGGCCTGGGGTGTCAGAAGTGTGCCAGGGGAATGTCAGTGGAGTGCCTGGGGGTGTCAGAGGTGTGCCTGGGAGAGTCAGAGGTGTGCCTGGGTGTCAGGGTATGCCAGGTGTCAGTGTGGTGCAAGTCTCAAGGTGTGCCTGGAGTATCAGAGGTGTACTGGGAATATCAGAGGTGGCCTGGGAATATGGGAGGTGTGCCTGGGGTGTCAGAGGTGTGCCTGGGGTGTCAGGTGTGCCTGGGGTCTGGGGTGCCTGGGATTGTCAGAGGTGTGCCTGGCGGTGTCAGAGGTGTGGCTGGGGAGTGTCAGAGATGTGCCTGGGGTGTCAGAGGTGTATCTGGGTGTCGGATGTGCCTGGGGAGTGTCAAGTGTGCCAGGGAATGTCAGTGGGTACTTGGGAGTGTCGGAGGTGGCCTGGGTGTCAGGGTGTGCCTGGGGAGTGTCGGAGGTGTGCCTGGGGTGTGAAAGGTGTGCCTGGGGGTGTCAGGTGTGCCTGGGGTGTGTCAGGTGTGCGTGGCAGAGTCAGCAGTGTGCCTGGGGAGTGTCAGCAGAGGTGTGCCAGGGAATGTCAGTGGGTACCTGGGAGTGTCAAGGTGTGCCTGGGAGTGTCAGAGGGTGTGCCTGGGAGTTTCAGGGTGTGCCTGGGGGTGTCAGAGGTGTGCCTGGGCGTGTCTGGGGTGTGCCTGGGAGTGTCAGGGTGTGCCTGGGAGTGTCAGGGGTGTGCCAGGGAGTGTCAGGGTGCCTGGGGTGTCAGAGGTGTGCCTGGGAGTGTCAGAGGTGTGCCTGGGAGTGTCGGAGGTGTGCCTGGGGTGTAAAGTGTGCCTGGGGTGTCAGCGGTGTGCCTGGGGAGTGTCTGAGGGTGTGCCTGGCAGGTCAGCGGTGTGCCTGGGGTGTCAGAGGTGTGCCAGGGAATGTCAGTGGAGTGCCTGGGAGTGTCAAGGTGTGCCTGGGGAGTGTCAGAGGTGTGCCTGAGTGTCAAGGTGTGCCTGGGAGTGTCAGAGGTGTCACCAGAGTGTCAGAGGTGCACCCTGGCAGTGTCAGGGGTGTGCCAGGGAATGTCAGTGGAGTGCCTGGGAGTGTCAGAGTGTGCCTGGGTGTCAGGGGTGTGCCTGGGGTGTCAGAGGTGTGCCTGGGGAGTGTCGGAGGTGTGCCTGGGGAGTGTGGGATTGTACCTGGGGTGTCGAGGTGTGCCTGGGAGTGTCGGTGTGTGCCTGGGGAGTGTCAGAGGTGTGCTTGTGGTGTCAGAGGTGTGCCTGGGGTGTCAGGTGTGCCTGGGGTGTGTGAGGTTGTGCCTGGGAGTGTCAGAGGTGTGCCTGGGAGTGTCAGAGGTGCGCTGGAGTGTCAGAGGTGCACCTTGGAGTGGAGGAGGTGTGCCTGGGGTGTGTGAGGTGCCTGGCAGTGTCTGAAGTGTGCCTGGCAGTGTCTGAGGTGTGCCTGGCAGTGTCAGCGGTGTGCCTGGGGAGTGTCAGCGGTGTGCCTGGAGTGTTAGACGTGTATCAGGGGTGACAGAGAGTACCTGGGAGTGTCAGAGGTGTGCCTGGGAGTGTCAGAGGTGTGCTTGGGGTGTCAGAGGTGTACCTGGGGTGTCAGAGGTGTGCCTGTGGAGTGTCAGAGGTGTGCCTGGGGTGTCAGAGGTGTGCCTGGGAGTGTCAGAGGTGTGCCTGGGGTGTCTGGGTGCCTGGGGTGTGGGGAGGTGTGCCTGGGGTGTGAGAGGTGTGCCTGGGGTGTCTGAGGTGTGCCTGGGGGTGTCAGAGGTTTGCCTGGGAGTATCAGAGGTGTGCCTGGGGTGTCAGAGTTTACCTGGGGTGTCTGGAGGTGTGCCTGGGAGTGTCAGGGTGTGCCAGGGGTGTCAGAGGGTGCCTGGGGAGTGTCAGGAGGTGTGTCCTGGGGTGTCCTGGGGTGTGCCTGGGGTGTCAGGTGTGCCTGGGGAGTGTCAAGGTGTGCTTGGGAGTGTCAGGGGTGTGCCAGCAGGTGTCAGTGGAGTGCCTGAGTGTCAGAGGTGTGCTGGAGTGTCAGTGTGCATGGTGTCAGAGGTACAAGGGTGTCACAGGGGTGCCTAGGGTGAGAGGTGGACCTGCTAGTGTGCTAGAGTGTCCCAGGTGTGTCCAGGGAGTGTGGGGTGTGCCTCAGGTGTCTGAGGTGTGTACCTGGGGTGTCTGGGGTGTGCCTAGGGTGTCAGGGGAGAACCAGGGGAGTGACAGAGGGTGTACCTGGGTGTCAGGGTGTGCAGGGAGTGTCTGGGGTGCCTGGGAGTGTCAGAGGGTGTACCAGGGTGTCAGAGGAATGCTTAGGAGTGTCAGAGGTGTGCCTGGGGAGTGTCAGAGGTGTGCCTAGGGTATCGGACGTTTACCTGGGGTGTTGGAGTTGTGCCTGGGGTGTCGGAGGCGGACTTGGGAGTGTCAGAGGTGTGCCTGGGAGTATCAGAGGTGTGGCTGGGAGAGTCAGAGGTGTGCCTGGGAATGTCAGGGTATGCCAGGGAGTGTCAGTGAAGTTGCCTGGGAGTCTCAAGGTGTACCTGGGGAGTATCGGAGGTGTGCTTGGGAATATCAGGGGTGTGACCTGGAATATCGGAGGTGTGCCAGGAGTGTCAGAGGTGTGCCTGGGAGTCTCAGAGGTGAACCAGGGAGTGTCAGAGGAGTACCTGGGGAGTGTCAGGGTGTGGCCAGGGAGTGTCAGTGAAGTACCTGGAGTCTCAAGGTGTGCCTGGGGTATCAGAGGTGTACCTGGGGAATATCGGAGGTGTGCCTAGGGAATATCAGGTGTGCCTGGGAGTGTCAGAGGTGTGCTTGGGGTGTCGGAGGTGTGCCCGAGTGTCACAGGGTGCCTGGGAGTTCTCAGAGATGTGCCTGGGAGTGTCAGAGGTGTGTTTGGGAGTGTCAGGCGTGTGCCCAGGAGTGTCAAAGTGTGCAGGGAATGTCAGTGGAGTGCTTGAAAGTGTCAGAGGTGTGCCTGGGGTGTTAGGGGTGTGCCGGAGGTGTCAGGGGTGTGCCTGGGGTGTGGGTGTGCCTGGGGTGTCAGAGGTGTGCCTGGGGTGTGGGAAGTGTGCCTGTTGGTGTCGGAGGTGTGCCTGGGGGAGCGTCGGAGGTGTACCAGGCAAGTCAGCAGTGTGCCTGGGGAGTGTTAGAGGTGTACCAGGGAATGTCAGAGGTGTGCCTGGGGAGTGTCAAGGTGTGCCTGGGGTGTCAGAGGTGTGCCTGGGGTGTCAGAGGTGTGCCTGGGAGTGTCAGAGGTGTGCCTGGAGGTGTCAGGGGTGTGCCAGGAGTGTCAGAGGTGTGCCGGTGTCAGAGGTGTGGGAGTGTCAGAGGTGTGCCTGGGGAATGTCGGAGGTGTGCCTGGGGTGAGAGGTGTGCATGGGGGTGTCAGGGGGTTTGCATGGGAGTGTCAGAGGTGCACTTGGGGGTTGTAAGTGGTGCTGTGGGTGTCTGAGGGTGTGCCTGGGGAGTGTCTGAGGTGTGGCTGGCAGTGTCTGAGGGTGTGCCAGGTGTCTGGAGGTGTGCCTGGGGTGAGATGTGCCTGGGGTGTCAGCGGTGTGCCTGGGGTGTCTGAGGTGTGCCTGGGGTGTCAGGTGTGCCTGGGAGTGTCACAGGTGCATGGGAGTGTCAGCAGTGCACCGGAGGTGTCTCAGGTGTGCGTGGGGTGTCTGAGGTGTGCCTGGCAGTGTCTGGGGTGTGCCTGGAAGTGTCTGGGTGTGCCTGGCGGTGTCAGCAGTGTGCCTGAGTGTCAGCAGTGTGCCTGGGAGTGTCAGAGAGGTGTGCCTGGGGAGTATCAGGGGTGCACCAGGAGTGTCAGTGGGTACCTGGAGTGTCAGGTGTGCCTGGGAGTGTAAGAAGTGTGCATGGAGTGTCAGCGGTGTGCCTGGGGTGTCTGAGGTGTACCTGGGGTCAGAGGTGTGCCTGGGGTGTCAGAGGTGCACTTGGGAGTTGTCAGCGGTGCACTTGCAGTGTCTGAGGGTGTGCCTGGGGTGTCTGGGGTGTGCCTGGAGTGTCTGAGGTGTGCCTAGGTGTCAGGGGGTGTGCCTGGGGTTGAGAGAGTTTGCCTGGGGAGTGTTGCGTTGAACCTGGGGAGTGTCAAGGTGTGCCTGGGGGTGTCATGGGTGTACCAGGGGTGTCAGTGGAGTACCTGGGAGTGTTAGAGGTGTGCCTGGGGATTGTTAGAGGTGTTCTGGGATTGTCAGAGGTGTATCTGGGAGTTTCGGACGTGTACATGGGAGTGTCAGAGGTGCGCTGGAGTGTCAGATGTGGACCTTGGAGTGTCTGAGGTGTGCCTGGTGTCTGAGGTGTGCCGCAGTGTCTGGGTGTGCCTGGAGTGTCTGGTGTGCATGGCAGTGTCAGCGGTGTGCCTGGAGTGTCATCAGTGAACCTGAGGTGTTGGGGGTGTGTCAGGGGTGACAGGAGGTGCCTAGGGTGTCAGGTGTGCCTGGGGTGAGAGAGTGTGCAGGTTTCTGCGGTGTGCCTGGGGTGTCAGAGGTGTGCACCTGGGTGTCAGTGGTGTGCCAGGGTGTCAGTGGGTGCCTGGGGTGTTAGAGGTGCTGGGGTGTCAGAGGTGTACCTGGGGTGTCAAGGTGTATCTGGAGTGTCGGACGTGTGCCTGGGAGTGTCAGAGTGTGCAGGGAATGTCAGTGGGTACCTGGGGTGACAGAGGTGTACCTGTGAGTGTCAGAGGTTGTGCCTGGGGTGTCAGGGGTGTGCCGAGTGGCAAGGTGTGCCTGGGAGTGTCAGTGTGCCTCAGGTGTCGGAGGGTGTGCCTGGGTGTCTGGGGTGTGCCTAGGTGTCAGGGGAAGGACCAGGGGTGACAGAGGTGTGCCTGGGAGTGTCAGAGGTGTGCCAGGGAGTGTCTGAGGTGTGCCTGGGGAGTGTCAGAGGTGTACCAGGGGTGTCAGAGGAATGCTTAGGAGTGTCAGAGGTGTGCCTGGTAGTGTCAGAGGTGTGCCTAGAGTATCGGACGTTTACCTGGGAGTGTTGGAGTTGTGCCTGGGAGTGTGGAGGCGGACTTGGGGAGTGTCAGAGGTGTGCCTGGGGAGTATCAGGGTGGTGGCTGGGAGGTCAGAGGTGTACTAGGGGATGTCAGGTATGCAGGGGTGTCAGTGCCTGGGAGTCTCAAGGGGTGTGCAGGGAGTGTCGGAGGTGTGCTTGGGAATATCAGGGGCGTACCTGGGAATATCAGGTGTGCAAGAGTGTCAGGGTGTACCTGGGAGTGTCATCGGTGAACCTGAGGACTGTTGGGGTGTATCAGGGGTGACAGAGGGTGCCTAGGAGTGTCAGAGGTGTGCCTGGGGAGTGAGGAGAGGGTTGCCTGGGAGTTTCTGCGGTGTGCCTGGGTGTCAGGTGTGCCTGGGGTGTCAGTGGTGTGCCAGGGGTGTCAGTGGGTGCCTGGGGTGTTAGAGGTGTGCCTGGGGAGTGTCAGAGGTGTGCCTGGGGTGTCGAAGTGTATCTGGGAGTGTCGGACGTGTGCCTGGGAGTGTCAGAGGTGTGCCAGGGGATGTCAGTGGAGTACCTGGGGTGACAGAGGTGTGCCTGTGGTGTCAGAGGTTGTACCTGGGGTGTCAGAGGTGTGCCTGGAGTGGCAAGGTGTGCCTGGGGTGTCAGAGGTGTGCCTAGAGTATGGAGGTTTTCCTGGGAGTGTGTAGTTGTGCCTGGGGTGTTGGAGGCCAACCTGGGAGTGTCAGAGGTGTACCTGGGATTATCAGGTGTGCCTGGGAATATCGGAGGTGTACCTGGTAATATCAGGTGTACCAGGTAGTGTCAGAGATGTGCCAAGTCTCAGAGGTGAACCAGGAGTGTCAGAGGTGTGCCTGGGGTGCCAGAGGTGTACCAGGAGTGTCAGTGGAAGTGCCTAGAGTCTCAGAGGTGTGCCTGGTAGTATCAGAGGTGTGCCTGGGAATATCGGAGGTGTACCTGGGAATATCGGAGGTGTGCCTGGGAGTGTCAGAGGTGTACCTGGGGGTGTCAGGTGCTGGGAGTGTCACAGGAGTGCCTGGGATTGTCAGAGGTGTGCCTGGCAGTGTCAAGAGGTGTGGCTGGAGTGTCAGAGATGTGCCTGGGAATCAGAGGTGTATCTGGGAGTGTCAGACGTGTGCTGGGGTGTCAGAAGTGAACCAGGGAATGTCAGTGGAGTGCTTGGGAGTGTCAGAGGTGTACCTGGGAATGTCAGAGGTGTGCCTTGGTGTCAGAGTTGAACCTGGGGTGTCAGAGGGTGTGCATAGGAGTGTCAGAGGTGTGCCTGGCAGTGTCAGAGATGTACCAGGGATTGTCAGTGGGTACACTGGGGTGTCAAGGTGTGCCTGGGAGTGTCAGAGGTGCTGGGGTGTCAGAGGTGTGCACTGGAGTGTCAGAGGTGTGCCTGGGGATGTCAGAGGTGTGCCTGGGAGTGTCAGGGGTGTACCAGGGAGTTGTCGGTGGGTACCTGAGGTGTCAGAATGTGCTCAGGTGTCAGAGGGTGTGCCTGGAGGTGTCGGAGGTGTGGGGTGTAAGAAGTGTGCCTGGGGGTGTCGGAGGTGTGCCTGGGGTGTCGGATGTGTGCCTGGGAGTGTCAGAGGTGTGCTTGGGATTGTCAGGCGTGTACATGAGTGTCAGCAGTGTGCCTGGGAATGTCTGGAGGTGTGCCTGGGGTGTCAGGGTTTTACCTAGGAGTGTCAGGGTGTGCCTGGGGTGTCAGAGGTGTGCTGGGGGTGTCAGGGGTGCACTTGGGGTGAATGTGCACTTGGAGTGACAGGTGCTGGGGTGTGTCTGAGGTGTACCTGGCAGTGTCTGAAGTGTGCCTGGCAGTGTTTGAGGTGTGCCTGGTGGTGTCGCGGGTGTGCCTGGGTGTCAGCGGTGTGCCTGGGAGTGTCAGCGGTGTGCCTGGGGAGTGTCAGGGGTGTGCCTGGGGTGTCAGGGGTGTGCCAGGGAGTGTCAGTGGAGTGCCTGAGGTGTCAGGGTGTGCCTGGGGTGTAAGAGTGTGCCCTGGTGTCGGCGGCGGTGTGCCTGGGGTGTCTGAGGGTGCCTGGGGGTGTCAGGTGGTGCCTGGGGAGTGTCAGAGGTGCATTGGGAGTTGTCAGTGATTGCTTGGGTGTCTGGGGTGTACCTGGGAGTGTCTGAGGTGTGCCTGGCAGTGTCTGAGGTGTGCAGTGTCAGAGGTGTGCATGGCAGTGTCAGCGGTGTGCCTGGGAGTGTCAGTGTGCCTGAGGTGTTAGAGGTGTATCAGGGGTGACAGGAGGGTACCTGGGAGTGTCAGCGGTTTGCCTGGGAGTGAGAGAAGTGTACCTGGGGTTTCTGTGGTGTACTGGGTGTCAGAGGTGTGCCTGGGTGTCAGGTGTTCACCAGGGTGTCAGTGGGTCGGAGGTGCCTGGGAGTGTCAGAGGTGTGCCTGGGAGTGTCAAGGTGTATCTGGGGTGTCGGACGTGTACCTGGGAGTGTCAGAGGTGTGCCAGGGAATGTCAGTGGGTACCTGGGAGTGCAGAGTGGCACCAGGGTGTCAGAGGTTGTACTGCGGGTGTCAGAGGTTGTGCCTAGTGTCAGAGGTGTGCAAGTGTCAGAGGTGTGCCTAGGGTATCGGAGGTTTTCCTGGAGGTGTGCGGTTTGGCCACAGGGGTGTCGGGAATGAGCCTGGGGTCTCTGAGGTGTGCCTGGGGTGTCGGAGGTGTGCCGGTGTGAGGGAGTGTGCATGGGTGTGGGTTGGCATAGGTGTCGGAGGCGGGCCTTGGGTGTCAGAGAGGTGTGCCTGGGGGTGTCAGTGTAGGGAATATCGAGGGTGTGCCTGGTAATATCAGGTGTACCAGGGGTGTCAGGGGGATGCCTGGGAATCTCAGGGGTGAACCAGGGGAGTGTCAGAGGGAGTGCCAGGGAGTGTCAGTGAGAGTACCTGGGAGTCTCAGAGGTGTGCCTGGTGTCAGTTGTGCCTGGGAATATCGGGAGGTGTACCAGGGAATATCGGAGGTGTGCCTGGGTGTCAGAGGTGTGCCTGGAGTGTCGGAGGTGTGCCTGGGGGTGTCGGAGGTGTGCCTGGTGTGAGAGTGTGCCTGAGAGTGTCAGCGGTGAACCTGGGAGTGTCTGGAGATGAACCTGGGGTGTCGGGGTGTGCCTGGGAGTGTCTGAGGTGTGCCGGTGTCAGAGATGTGCCAGGGGTGTCAGAGGAATAACTAGAGGAGTGTCAGGTGTGCCTGGGGGTGTCGAGGTGTGCCTAGGATTATCGAAGGTTTACCTGGGAGTGTCTGGGATGTATCTGGGGAGTATCTGGGGTGTACCTGGGGTGTCTGGGGGCACTGGGAGTGTCAGAGGTGTGCCTGGGTGTCAGAGGTGTGCCTGGGAGTGTCAGGGGTGTGCAGGGGGTGTCATTGGAGTGCCTGGGGGTGTCAGCGGTGTGCCTGGGGTGTCGGTGGTGTGCATAGAGTGTCAGAGGTGTGCCTGGCAGTGTCAGCGGTGTACCTGGGAGTTTCAGGGGTGTGCCTGGGGTGTCTGAGGTGCCTGAGGTGTGAGAGGTGTATCTGGAGTGTCTGAGGTGCCTGGGAGTGTCAGGGTGTGCCTGGAGTGTCTGGGGTGTGCCTGGGAGAGTCTGGTGTGTGCCTGGGAGTGTCAGGGGGGCCAGGGAGTGAAAGGGTGTGCCTGGGGTGCAAGGGATGTGCCAGGGTGTCTGAGGTGTTTCTGGAGTGTTAGACGTGTATCAGGGAGGTCAGAGGAATAACTAGGAGTGTCAGAGGTGTGCCTGGGGTGTCAGAGGTGTGCCTCAGTGTCAAGGGTGCAGGGGATGTTCAGTGGAGTGCAGGGAGTGTCAAGGTGTACCTGGGGTGTCAGGTGGACCTGGGGTGTCGGGGTGTGCCTGGGAGTGTCAAGGGTGTGTCTGGGGTGTCAGAGGTGGCCCTGGCAGTGTCAGGGGTGTGCCAGGGGAGTGTCAGTGGGTACCTGGGGTGTCAGAGATGTGCCTCGGGTGTCAGGGTGTGCCTGGAAGTGTCGGAGGTGTGCCTGCAGGTGTGAAGTGGCCTGGGGTGTGGGAGTGTGCCTGGGGAGTGTCGGATGTTGCACTGGGGAGTGTCAGAGGTGTGCTTGGGTTGTCAGGCGTGTGCATGGGAGTTCATAGAGTGTGCCTGGGAGTGTCTGGGGTGTGCCTGGGAGTGTCAGAGGGTTTACCTGGGGAAGTGTCAGAGGTGTGCCTGGGAGTGTCAGGAGGTGTGCCTGGGAGTGTCAGAGGGTGCACTTGGGGTTCAGATGTGCCTTGGTGTGCAGAGGTGTGCCTGGGTGTCTGAGGTGTGCTGGCAGGTGTCTGGTGTGCCTGGCAGTGTTTGGTGTGCCTGGTAGTGTCAGCGGTGTACCTGGTGTCAGCGGTGTGCCTGGGGAGTGTCAGCAGTGTGCCTGGGGGTGTCAGAGGTGTGCCTGGGGAGTATCAGGGTGTGCCAGGGAGTGTCAGTGGAGTGCCTGGGGTGTCGGAGGTGCTGGGGAGTGTGGGGTGTGCCTGGAGTGTCGCTGTGTGCCTGGGAGTGTCTGAGGTGTGCCTGGGGTGTCAGAGTGTGCCTGGGGAGTGTCAGAGGTGCACTTGGGGTTGTCCTCGGTGCAGTGTCTGAGTGTACCTGGGAGTGTCTGGTGTACCTGGGCAGTGTCTGGTGTGCCTGGAAGTGTCTGGTGTGCATGTAGTGTCAGCGGTGTGCCTGAGGTGTTGGGGTGTATCAGGGGTGACAGAGGGTACCTAGGGTGTCAGCGGTTTGCCTGGGGTGAGAGTGTCTGGGTTCCTGTGGTGTGCTCAGTGTCAGAGGTGTGCTTGGGTCAGGAGTTTCTGTGGTGTGCAGTGTCAGAGAGTGTGCTTGGTGTCAGGTGTTCACCAGGGGAGTGTCAGTGGGTACCTGGGAGTGTTAAGTGCCTGGGAGTGTCAGAGTGTACCTGGGAGTGTCAAAGGTGTATCTGGGTATCGGACGTGTGTGCCTGGGGTGTCAGGGGTGTGCCAGGGAATATCAGTGGAGTACCTGGGGAGTGCCAGAGGTGTACCTGGGAGTGTCAGAGTTTGTACCTGGGGAGTGTGAAGTGTGCCTGGGAGTGTCAGAGGTGTGCCTGGGAGTGTCAGAGGTGTGCCTAGAATCGGAGGTTTCCTGGGAGTGTCTGAGTTGTACCTGCGCAAGTGTCAGGAGGCCGTCTGGGAGTGTCAGAGGTGTGCCTGGGAGTGTCCAGGAGGTGTGCCTCAAGTGTGAGGTGTGCAAGGATGTGTCGCGGTTGTGCAAGTGTCAGGAATGCGACCTGGGGTGTCAGAGGTGTACTTGCTGGGGTATCGAGTGTGCCTTAGAGATATCAGGTGTGCCTGGTAATATCGGAGGTGTACCAGGGTGTCAGAGAGATGTACTAGGAGTCTCAGAAATTGAACCAGGGGAGTGTCGGAGGGTACCTGGGTGCTTGAGAGGTGTGCCAGGGAATGTCAGTGAAGTGCCTGGGAGTCTCAGAGAGGTGTACCTGGAGTAGCCGGTGTACCTGGGGCTATCGGAGGTGTGCAGGGAATATCAGGTGTGCCTGGGAGTGTCAGAGGGTGTGCCTGGGGGTGTCGGAGGTTGTGCCTAGGTGTCAGGTGTGCAAGTGTAAGTGTGCCTGGGGTGTATTTGTGTGCCTCAAGTGTCTGAGATGAACCTGGGGAGTGTCAGAGGGTGGCGCAAGTGTCTGAGTGTACACCAGGGTGTCAGAGATGTGCCAGGGGTGTCAGAGGAATAGCTAGGAGTGTGGGGGTGTGCCTGGGGTGTCAGAGGTGTGCTAGGGTATCGAAGAGGTTTGCCTGGGGTGTCTGGGATGTATCTGGGGTATCTGGGGGTGTGCCTGGGGAGTGTCTGGTGTGCCTGGGGTGTCAGGGTGTACCAGGGTGTCAGAGGTGTACACCAAGTGTCAGGGGCCATGCCAGGGAGTGTTCATTGGAGTGCCTGGGAGTGTCAGCGGTGTGCCTGGGGTGTCAGGTGTGCATGGGTGTCAGAGTGTGCCTGGCAGTGTCAGCGGTGTGCCTGGGGTTTCAGAGGTGTGCTGGGGAGTGTGCAGGGGTGTGCCTGAGGTGTGAGAGGAGGGGCGTATCTAGGGTGTCTGAGGTGCCTGGGGTGTCAGAGGTGTGCCTGGGGAGTGTCACAGGTGTACCTGGGGAGAGTCTGATGTGCCTAGGAGTGTCAGGGGAGAGACAAGAGTGCTGAAAGGTGTGCCTGCTGGGTGTCCAGAGGTGTGCCAGGGTGTCTGAGGTGTTTCTGCAGAGTGTGGAGCGTGTATCAGGGGAGGTCAGAGGAATAACTAGGGGTGTCAGAGGTGTGCCTGGGGTGTCAGAGTGTGCCTAGGAGTATCGGAGGTTTACCTGGGAGTGTCGGAGATGTACACTGGCAGTGTCAAGTGTACCTGGGAGTGTGAAGTGTACCTGGGAGTGTCGGAGGTGTGCCTGGGAATGTCGGAGTGTGCCTGAGTGTCAGAGGTGTGCCAGGGGTGTCAGAGGTGATGTGCAGGAGTGTCGGTGGTGTACATGGGGAGTGTCTGGGGAGTGTGCCTGGGGTGTCAGAGGGTGTGCTGGGGTGTCAGAGGTGCACTTGGTAGTGTCAGAGGTGCCTTGGAGTGTCTGGGGTGTGCCTGGGGGTGTCTGAGGGCTGCCTGGCAGTGTTTGGGGTGTACCTGGCAGTGTCTGGGGTGTACCTGGCAGTGTCAGCGTGCCTGGGGAGTGTCAGCAGTGTGCTTGGGGCATTCATGTATCAGGGGTGACAGGAGGTGCCTAGGGAGTGTCAGGGGTGTGCCAGAGAGTGAGAAGTGTGCTTGGGGAGTGTCAGAGGGTGTGGCAGGGAGTGTCAGTGGTGTGCCTGGGGTGTCTGAGGTGTGCCTGGGAGTGTCAGAGGTGTGCCTGGGGAGTGTCAGAGGGTGCTTGAGGTGTCAGAGTTCACCTTGGGAGTATCTGTGAGGTGTGCAAGTGTCTGGGGAGTGTGCCTGGCGGTGCAGAGGTGTGCCTGTGGTGTCAGCGGTTTGCCTGGGGAGTGTCAGCGGTGTGGTTGAGGGTGTTAGATGTGCTGTCAGGGGAGTGACAGAGGAGTGCCTAGGAGTGTCCAGGAGGTGTACCTGGGGGTATGAGGGGTGTACATGGGGAGTGTCTGGGGTGTGCCTGGGGTGTCAGAGATGTGCCTGGGGTGTCAGGGGGTGTGCAGGGAATGTCAGTGGGTTCCTGGGGAGTGTCAGGGGTGTGCCTGGGGTGTCAGGTGTGCCTGGGAGTGTCAGAGGTGTGCCTGGGGAGTGTCGAGGTGGCACCAGCAGTGTCGGAGGTGTGCCTGAGAGTGTAGGAGTGTGCCTGGGGAGTGTCAGAGGTGTGCCTGGGGTGTCTGAGGATGAACCTGGGGAGTGTCAGAGGTGTGCTGGGAGTGTCAGAGGTGTGCCTGGCAGTGTCAGGGGTGTGCCAGGGGTGTGAGTGGAGTGCCTGAGGTGTCAGAGGTGTGCCTCAGGTGTCAGAGGTGTGCCTGGAGTGTCGGAGGTGTGCAGGTGTAGAGTGTGCCTGGGTGTCGGAAGTGTGCCTGGGAGTGTCGGATGTGTGCCTGGGAGTGTCAGAGGTGTGCTTGGATTGTCAGACGTGTACATAGGGTGTCAGCAGTGTGCCTGGGGGTGTCTGAGGTGTGCCTGGGAGTGTCAGAGGTTTGCCTGGGGTGTCAGAGGTTGTGCCTGGGGTGTCAGAGGTGTGCCTGGGGTGTCAGAGGTGCTTGGGGTGTCAGATGTGCACCTTGGGTGACGGAGGTGTGCCTGGGAGTGTCTGAGGTGTGCCTGGCAGTGTCTGAAGTGTGCCTGGCAGTGTTTGAGGTGTGCCTGGTAGTGTCAGCGGTGTACCTGGCAGTGTCAGCGGGTGTGCCTGGGGTGTCAGCGGTGTGCCTGGGGTGTGGTGTGCCTGGGAGTATCAGGGTGTACCAGGGTGTCAGTGGGTACCTGAGAGTGTCGGAGGTGTGCCTGGGGTGTAGAAGTGTGCCCTGGGTGTCAGCGGTGTGCCTGGGGTGTCTGAGGTGTGCCTGGGGTGTCAGAGTGTGCCTGGGGAGTGTCAGAGGTGCCTTGGGAGTTGTCAGCGGTGCGCCTTGGAGTGTCTGAGGTGTGCCTGGGAGTGTCGGAGTGTGCCTGGCAGTGTCTGAGGTGTGCCTGGAAGTGTCTGGGGTGTGCATGGCAGTGTCAGCGGTGTACCTGGGAGTGTCATCGGTGTGCCTGAGAGTGTTAGAGGTGTATCAGGGGGTGACAGAGGAGTGCCTAGGAGTGTCAGCGGTTTACCTGGGAGTGAGAGAAGTGTGCCTGGGGTTTCTGTGGTGTGCCTGGGGTGTCAGAGGTGTGCTTGTTGGGGTGTCAGGTGTTCACCAGGGAGTGTCGGTGGAGTACCTGGGGGTGTTGAGGTGTACCTGGGAGTGTCAGGGTGTGCCTGGGGAGTGTCCAAAGGTGTGTATCTGGGAGTGTCGGACGTGTACCTGGGGAGTGTCCAGGGTGTGCAAGGGAATGTCAGTGGAGTACCTGGGTGCCAGAGGTGTGCCTGGGAGTGTCAGAGGTTGTACCTGGGAGTGTCAGAGGTGTGCCTGGGGTGTCAGAGGTGTACCTGGGGAGTGCAGAGTGTGCTAGAATTATCCGGAGGTTTTCCTTAAATTAATGCAGTTGTACACCAAGTGTCGGAGGCTGACGCAAGTGTCAGAGGTGTACCTGGGAGTGTCCGGAGGTGTGCACCAAGTGTGAGAGATGTACCTGGGGAGTGTCGCAGTTGTGCCTGGGGAGTGTCAGGCCGACCTGGGGTGTCAGAGGTGTGCAAATTATCAGGAGGTGTGCCTGGAAGACTATCAGGTGTACCTGTGTGTGTATCAGTGTACCAGGGGGTGTCAAGAATGTACCTAAGTCTCAGAGGTGAACCAGAGTGTCAGAGGTACCTGGGGTGCCAGAGGTGTACCAGGGAATGTCGAAATGTGAAAGTACCAGGAGTCTCAGAGGTGTACCTGGAATTATCCAGAGGTGTGCCTCTGAATATCAGGTGTACCAGGGGATATCGGAGGTGTGCCTGGGGAGTGTCAGAGGTGTGCCTGGGGTGTCGGAGGTGTGCCTGGGGTGTCAGGAGGTGTGCCTGGAGTGTGGAGTGTGCCTGTGAGGTGCCAGCTGTGTGCAGAGTGTCTGGGGATGAACCTGGGAGTGTCAGAGGTGTGCCTGGGAGTGTCTGGGGTGTGCCTGGGGTGTCAGAGATGTGCAGGGGGTGTCAGAGGAATAACTAGGGTGTCAGAGGTGTACCTGGGGAGTGTCAGAGGGTGTGCCTCTAGGAGTATCCGAGGTTTGCCTGGGAGTGTCTGGGATGTATCTGCTGGGAGTATCTGGGGTGTGTACCTGTAGGAGTGTCTGAGGTGTGCCTGGGAGTGTCAGAGGTGTGCCTGGGGTGTCAGGGGTGTGCCTGGGGTGTCAGGGGTGTACCAGGGGGTGTCATTGGAGTGCCTGGGGTGTCAGCAGTGTGCCTGGAGTGTCGGAGGTGTACATAGAGTGTCAGAGGTGTACCTAGCAGTGTCAGCCGGTGTGCCTGGGAGTTTTCAGAGGTGTGCCTGGGGTGTCTGAGGGTGTGCCTGAGGTGTGAGGAGGTGTATCTCTGGGGTGTCTGGGGTACCTGGGAGTGTCGGTGTGTACCTGGGAGTGTCTGGGGTGTGCCTGGGAGAGTCTGATGTGTGCCTGGGGTGTCAGGGGAGAACCAGGGGTGAAAGAGTGGTGTGCCTGGGGAGTGTCAGAGGTGTACCAGGGGAGTGTCTGAGGTGCTGGGGAGTGTTGGGCATTGTGTCAGGGGAGGGTCAGAGGGACAACTAGGAGTGTCGGAGGGTGGCCTGCTGGGGTGTCAGTGTGCCTAGGGTATCGGAGGTTTGCACCTGGGGAGTGTCGGAGATGTACCTGGCAGTGTGAGAGGTGTGCCTGGGAGTGTGAGATGTGCCTGGGGTGTCGGAGGTGTACCTGGGAATGTCGGAGGTGTGCCTGTGAGAGTGTCAGGGTGTGCCCAGGAGTGTCAGAGGTGTACTTGGGAGTGTCCAGTGGTGTACATGGGAGTGTCTGAGGGTGTACCTGGGAGTGTCAGAGATGATACTTGCCTGGGGAGTGTCAGAGGTACTTGGTAGTGTCAGAGGTGCACCTTGGAGTGTCTGGTGTGCCTGGGGTGTCTGGTGTACCTGGCAGTGTTTGCAGGGGTGTGCCTGGCAGTGTCTTGGGGTGTGCCTGGCAGTGTCAGCGGTGCACCTGGGGAGTGTCAGCGCTGTACTTGGGGAGCGTTAGACATGTATCAGGGGTGACAGGAGGGTACCTGGGGTGTCAGAGGGTGTGCCAGAGTGTGAGAGTGTACTTGGGGTGTCAGGGTGTGCCCAGGGGTGTCAGTGGTGTGCCTGGGGAGTGTCTGGGGGTGTACCTGGGGTGTCAGGGGTGTTAGCCTGGGGGTGTCAGGGTGCACTTGGGGGTGTCAGAGGTTCACCTTGGAGTGTCTGAAGGTGTACCTGGGGTGTCTGGGGTGTGCACCTGGCAGTGCCTGAGGTGTACCTGGCAATGTCAGCGGTTTACCTGGGAGTGTCAGCGGGCCAGTTGGGAGTGTTGGAGTATTGTATCAGGGAGTGACAGAGGGTACCTAGGGTGTCAGAGGGTGTACCTGGGAGTATGAGAGGTGTACATGGGGAGTGTCTGGGGTGTACCTGGGGTGTCAGAGATGTGCCTGGGGGTGTCAGGGGTGTACCAGGGAATGTCAGTGGGTTCCTGGGGAGTGTCAGGGTGTACCTGGGAGTGTCAGAGTGTGCCTGGGAGTGTCAGAGGTGGCACCTGCAGGGGTGTCGGAGGTGTGCCTGGCAGTGTCGGAGGTGTGCCTGAGGTGTAGGGGGTGTGCCTGGGTGTCCGGTGTGCCTGGGCGTGTCTGGGGAAGACCTGGGGTGTCTGGGGTGTGCCTGGCGGTGTCTGGGGTGTACCTGGAGGTGTCTGGTGTAGATGGCAGTGTCAGCGGTGTACCTGGGAGTGTTGGGGTGAATCAGGGGGTGACAGAGGAGTACCTGAGGTGTCAGAGGTGTACCTGGGGAGTGAGAGAGATGTGTGCCTGGGATTTCTGCGGTGTACCTGGGGAGTGTCAGGGGTGTACCTGGGGAGTGTCAGGGGTGTACCAGGGGTGTCAGTGGAGTGCGTGGGGTGTTGGTGTGCCTGGGAGTGTCAGGGTGTGCCTGGGGTGTCAGGAGGTGTATGTGGGAGTGTCGGACGTGTGACCTGAGTGTCAGAGGTGTACCAGGGATGTCAGGGATTGGGTGTCAGAGTGTACCTGGGGTGTCAGTGCCTGGAGTGTGGGTTCCTGGGGGTGTCAGAGGTGTACCTGGGGGTGTCAGGAGGTGTGCCAGAGTGTCACAGGTGTGCCAGGGGTGTCAGGTGTGCCTGGGAGTGTCTGGGGTGTATCTGGGTGTATCTGGGTGTGCCTGGGGAGTGTCTGAGGTGTGCCTGGGGTGTCAGAGGTGTGCCTGGGGTGTCAGAGGTGTGCCTGGGGTGTCAGGGGTGTGCCAGGGGTGTCAGTGGTGCAAGTGTCAGAGGTGTGCCGGTGTCAGGGGGTACATGGGTGTCAGAGGTGTACCTGGCAGTGTCAGCGGTGTGCCTGGGGCATCATGGGTGTGCCTGGGGTGTCTGAGGGTGTGCCTGGGAGTGTCTGAGGTGTGCCTGGGAGTGTCTGGGGTGTACCAGGGAGTGTCTGGGGTGTGCCTGGGGAGTGTCAGAGGTGTGCCTGGGGTATCGGAGGTTAACTGGGAATATCGGAGGTTACCTGGGTATATCGAAGGTGTGCCAGGGAGTGTCAGAGGTGTGCCTGGAAGTCTCAGAAGTGAACCAGGGAGTATCAGAGGGTACCTGGGGTGTCAGAGGTGTGCCAGGGAGTGTCAGTGAAGTACCTGGGAGTCTCAAAGGTGTACCTGGAGTATCAGAGGTGTACCTGGGAATATCGGAGGTGTACCTGGGAATATCGGAGGTGTGCCTGGGAGTGTCAGAGGTGTGCCTGGGAGTGTGGGGAATTTTGGTAGTGTCAGTGCACCTTGGAGTGTCTGAGGTGTACCTGGGGAGTGTCTGAGGTGTGCCTGGCAGTGTCTGGGGTGTGCCTGGAAGTGTCTGGGGTGTGCCTGGCAGTGTCAGCGGTGTGCCTGGGGTGTCAGCGGTGTGCCTGGGGTGTTGGGGTGTATCGGGGTGACAGGGGAGTTGCCTGGGAGTGTCAGAGGTGTGCCTGGGGTGAGAGGTGTGCCTGGGGTGTCTGCGGTGTACCTGGGAGTGTCAGAGGTGTGCCTGGGGAGTGTCAGGGTTGTGCCAGGGGTGTCAGTGGAGTACCTGGGGAGTGTTGGGGTGTGCCTGGGGTGTGAGGTGCTGGGGTGTCAGAGGTGTATCTGGGAGTGTCGGACGTGCACCTGGGAGTGTCAGAGGTGTACCAGGGAATGTCAGTGGAGTGCCTGGGAGTGTCATGGGTGTGCCTGGGAGGGTCAGAGGTGTGCCTGGGAGTGTCAGAGGTGTACCTGGGGTATCAGAGGTTTGCCAGGAGTGTCAGAGGTGTACCAGGGAGTGTCGGAGGTGTGCCTGGGTGTCTGGGGTGTATCTCGTAAAATCTGGGGTGTGCCTGGGAGTGTGAGGTGTGCCTGGAGTGTCAGAACTGTGCCTGGGGTGTCAGAGGTGTGCCTGGGGAGTGTCATGGGTGTGCCAGGGAGTGTCAGTGGAGTACCTGGGGTGTCAGGGGGTATGGAGTGTCAGAGGTGTGCCTGGGGTGTCTGGGGTGTGCCTGGGGTGTCTGAGGTGTGCCTGGGTGTCGGTGTGCCAGAGTGTCTAAGGTGTGCCTGGGGTGTCAGAGGTGTGCCTGGGGTATCGGAGGGTTAACTGGGAATATCGGAGGTTACCTGGGTATATCGAGTGTGCCAGGAGTGTCAGAGGTGTGCCTGGAAGTCTCAGAAGTGAACCAGGGAGTGTCAGAGGATTACCTGGGAGTGTCAGGAGTGTGCCAGGGAGTGTCAGTGAAGTACCTGGGGTCTCAAGGTGTGCCTGGGAGTATCAGAGGTGTACAGAAATCAGGTGTACCTGGGAATATCGGAGGTGTACCTGGGAATGTCAGAGGTGTGCCTGGGGAGTGTCAGAGGTGCTTGGTAGTCCAGAGGTGCCTTGGAGTGTCTGAGGTGTGCCTGGGGTGTCTGAGGTGTGCCTGGCAGTGTCTGGGGTGTGCCTGGAGTGTCTAGGTGTGCCTGGCAGTGTCAGCGGTGTGCCTGGGAGTGTCGGCGGTGCTGCACGAGTGTTGGGGGTGTATCAGGGGAGTGACAGAGTGCCTGGGAGTGTCAGAGGTGTGCCTGGGGGTGAGAGAAGTGTGCATGGGGTGTCTGCAGTGTGCCTGGGGAGTGTCAGAGGTGTGCCTGGGAGTGTCAGGGGTGTACCAGGGATTGTCAGTGGAGTACCTGGGGAGTGTTAGAGGTGTGCCTGGGGAGTGTCAGAGGTGTGCCTGGGAGTGTCAGAGGTGTATCTGAGTGTCGGACGTGCACCTGGGAGTGTCAGAGGTGTACCAGGGAATGTCAGTGGAGTACCTGGGAGTTATAGGTGTGCCTGGGGTGTCAGAGGTGTGCCTGGGAGTGTCAGAGGTGTACCTGGGGTATCAGAGGTGTGCCTGGGGTGTCAGAGGTGCATGGAGTGTCAGAGGTGTGCCTGGCAGTGTCAGCGGTGTGCCTGGGGTGTCAGAGGGTGTGCCTGGGAGTGTCAAGGTGTGCCTGGGGTGTCATAGGTGTGCCTGGAGTGTCAGAGGTGTGCCTGGGGTGTCAGAGGTGTGCCTGGGGTGTCAGAGGTGTGCCTGGGGGTGTCAGAGGTGTGCCTGGGGAGTGTCAGGGGTGTGCCTGGGGTGTGACAGGAGTGCCTGGGGGAGTGTGAGAGGTGTGCCTGGGGTGTGAGAGGTGTTCCTAGGGTGTCTGGGGTGTGCCTGGGGTGTCAGAGGTGTGCCTGGAGTGTCAGAGGTGTGCCTTGGGTGTCAGGGTGTGCCTGGGGTGTCAGAGGGTTTACCTGGTGTCAGGGTGTGCCTGGGAGTGTCAGAGGTGTGCCTGGGAGTGTCAGAGGTGTGCACAGGAGTGTCAGAGGTTTACCTGGGGTGTCAGAGGTGTGCCTGGGAGTGTCAGAGGTGTGCCTGGGGTGTCAGAGGTGCCTTGGTAGTGTCAGAGGTGCACCTTGGGTGTCTGAGGTGTGCCTGGGGTGTCTGAGGTGTGCCTGGGTGTTTGGGGTGTGCCTGGCGGTGTCTGGGGCCTGGCTGTGTCAGTGGTGCACCTGGGGAGTGTCAGCGGTGTGCTTGGGAGCGTTAGACATGTATCAGGGGAGTGACAGAGGTACCTAGGAATGTCAGAGGTGTGCCTGGGGAGTGTGAGGTGTGCTTGGGGTGTCAGAGGTGTGCTTGGGAGTGTCAGTGGTGTGCCTGGGGTGTCTGAGGTGTGCGTGGGAGTGTCAGAGGTGTGCCTGGGGTGTCAGAGGTGCACTTGGGGTGTCAGAGGTTCACCTTGGGTGTCTGGTGTGCCTGGGGTGTCTGGGGTGTGCCTGGCAGTGCCTGAGGTGTACCTGGCAGTGTCAGCCGGTTTACCTGGGAGTGTCAGCGGTGTGCTTGGGAGTGTTAGATGTGTATCAGGGGTGACAGAGGAGTGCCTAGGAGTGTCAGAGGTGTGCCTGGGGTATGAAGTGTGCATGGGAGTGTCTGGGGTGTGCCTGGGAGTGTCAGAGATGTGCCTGGGAGTGTCAGGGGTGTGCAGGGAATGTCAGTGGGTTCCTGGGGTGTCAGAGGTGTGCCTGGGAGTGTCAGAGGTGTGCCTGGGGTGTCAGAGGTGTGGGGTGTCAGGTGTGCCTGGGGTGTCGGAGGTGTGCCTGAGGTGTGAAGTGTGCCGAGTGTCAGGGTGTGCCTGGGCATGTCTGGGATGAACCTGGGGTGTGAGAGGTGTGCCTGGCAGTGTCAGAGGTGCACTTGGGAGTGTCAGGTGCTGCCTTGGGTGTCTGGGGTGTGCCTGGGGTGTCTGGGGTTGCACCTGGCGGTGTCTGGGGTGTGCCTGGAGTGTCTGGGGTGTAGATGGCAGTGTCAGTGGTGTGCCTGGGAGTGTCAGCGGTGTGCCTGGGGAGTGTTGGGGGTGTATCAGGGAGTGACAGAGGGTGCCTGGGGTGTCAGAGGTGTGCCTGGGTGAGAAATGTGTGCCTGGGGTTTCTGCGGTGTGCCTGGGGTGTCAGAGGTGTGCCTGGGGTGTCAGGGGTCTGCCAGGGTGTCAGTGGTGTACGTGGGGTGTAGAGGTGTGCCTGGGAGTGTCAGAGGTGTACCTAGTGTCAGGGTGTGTGTGGGGAGTGTCGGACGTGTACCTGGGAGTGTCAGAGTGCAGGGAATGTCAGTGGAATGCCTGGGAGTGTCAGAGGTGTACCTGGGGTGTCAGAGGTGTGCCCTGAGTGTCAGAGGTGTGCAGGGGAGTGTCAGAGGTGTGCAGGGGGTGTCGGAGGTGTGCCTGGAGTGTCTGGGGTGTATCTGGGAGTATCTGGGGTGTACCTGGGAGTGTCTGGGGTGTGCCTGGAGTGTCAGAGAGGTGTGCCTGGGGTGTGTCAGAGTGTGCACCTGGAGTGTCAGGGGTGTACCAGGGGTGTCAGTGTGCCTGGGGTGTCAGAGGGTGTGCTGGGGGTGTCAGGTGTGCATGGGTGTCAGGGTGTGCCTGGCAGTGTCAGCGGTGTGCCTGGGAGCGTCATGGGTGTGCCTGGGGTGTCTGGGGTGTGCCTGGGGTGTCTGAGGTGTGACCAGGGGTGTCTGGGGTGTGCCTGGGAGTGTCAGAGGTGTGCCTAGGGTATCGGAGTTAACTGGGAATATCGGAGGTTACCTGGGTATATCGAAGGTGTACCAGGAGTGTCAGAGGTGTGCAAGTCAAGTGAACCAGGGGTATCAGAGAGTACCTGGGGTGTCAGAGGTGTGCAGGGTGTGTGAAGTGCCTGGGGTCAAGGTGTGCCTGGGGAGTATCAGAGGTGTGCCTGGGAATGGGTGTGCACTAGAATATCAGGTGTGCCAGGTGTCAGAGGTGTGCCTGGGGTGTCAGAGGTGCATGGTAGTGTCAGTGCATGGGTGTCTGGTGTGCCTGGTGTCTGGTGCCTGGCAGTGTCTGAGGGTGCCTGGAAGTGTCTGAGGTGTGCCTGGCAGTGTCAGCGGTGGACCTAGTGTCAGCAGTGTGCTTGGGGTGTTAGAGGTGTATCAGGGGTGACAGAGTGCCTAGGGTGTCAGAGGTGTTCCTGGGAGTGAGAGAGTGTGGGGTGTCTGCGGTGTGCCTGGGTGTGTGGGGTGTGGGTGTCAGGGGTGTGCCAGGGTGTCAGTGGAGTGCCTGGGGTGTTGGGGTGTACCTGGGGTGTCAGAGGTGCCTGGGTGTCAGAGGTGTATCTGGGAGTGTCGGACGTGCCTGGGATTGTCGAGGTGTACCAGGAATGTCAGTGGAGTACCTGGAGTGTCATGGGTGTGCCTGGGAGTGTCAGAGGGTGTGCCTGGGAGTATCAGAGGTGCAAGTGTCAGGGTGTACCAGGGAGTGTCGGAGGTGTGCCTGAGTGTCTGGTGTATCTGGAAGTCTGGGGTGTGCTGGGGTGTCTGGGGTGTGCCTGGGGTGTCAGAACTGTGCCTGGGAGTGTCAGAGGTGTGCCTGGGAGTGTCATGGGTGTGCCAGGGGTGTCAGTGGTGTCAGAGGTGTCATGTCAGAGGTGTGCCTGGGGTGTCTGAGGGTGTGCCTGGGGTGTCTGAGGTGTACCTGGAGGTGTCTGGGTGCAGGGTGTCTAAAGGTTGTACCTGGAGATTGTCAGAGGTGTGCCTAGGGTATCGGAGGTTAACTGAGATATCGGAGGTTGCCTGGGTATATCGAGGTGTACCGGGAGTGTCAGAAGTGTACCTGGAGTCTCAGAAGTGAACCAGGGGGTGTCAGAGGGTACCTGGGTGTCAGAGGTGTGCAGGGAGTGTGCAGTGAAGTACCGGGTCTCAAGGGTGTGCCGGAGTATCAGAGTGTACCTGGGAAAATCAAGTGTGCCTGGGAATATCGGAGGTGTGCCTGGGAATGTCAGAGGTGTGCCTGGGAGTGTCAGAGGTGCTTGGTAGTGAGAGGTGCCTTGGGTGTCTGGGGTGCAGCCTGCAGGGTGTGCATGCAGTGTCTGAGGTGTGCCTGGAGTGTCTGGGGTGTGTCGGCGGTGTGCACCTGGGGTGTCAGGCGGTGTGCACCTGAGTGTTGGGGTGTATCAGGGTGAGACAGAGGTACCTAGGAGTGTCAGAGGTGTGCCTGGGGTGAGGAGTGTACAGGTGTCTGCAGTGCCTGGGAGTGTCGGAGGTGTGCCTGGGTGTCGGGGTGTGCCAGGGTTGTTAGTGGAGTACCTGGGGGTGTTGGGAGGTGTGCCTGGGGTGTCAGAGGTGTGCCTGGGGTGTCAGGTGTATCTGGGGTGTCGGACGTGCACCAGTGTCAGAGGTGTGCCAGGGAATGTCAGTGGAGTGCACCTGGGAGTGTCATGGGTGTACCTGGGAGTGTCAGAGGTGTACCTAGTGTCAGAGGTGTACCTGGGAATTATCAGAGGTGCTTGGTAGGGTGTCAGAGGTGTACATGGAGTGTCAGAGGTGTGCCGGGCAGTGTCAGCGGTGCCTGGGAGTGTCAGAGGTGTGCCTGGAGTGTCAAGGTGTACCTGGGGTGTCATGCATGTGCCTGGGGAGTGTCAGAGGTGTGCCTGGGGAGTGTCAGAGGTGTGCACTAGTGTCAGAGGTGTGCCTGGGGAGTGTCAGAGGTGTGCCTGGGAGTGTCAGAGGTGTGCCTGGGAGTGTCACAGGAGTGCCTGGGAGTGTGAGGTGTGCCTGGGGTGTGGGAGGTGTGCCTGGGGTGTCTGGGGTGTGCCAGTGTCAGGAGGTGTGCCTGGGGTGTCAGAGGTGTGCACCTGGTGTCAGAGGTGTGCCTGGGGTGTCAGAGTTGCCTGGGAGTGTGAGGTGTGCCGGGGTGTCAGAGGTGTACCTGGGTGTCAGAGGTGTACCTGGGGTGTCAGAGGTTTCCTGGGGTGTCAGAGGTGTACCTGGGAGTGTCAGAGGTGTGCCTGGGGTGTCAGAGGTGTACCTGGGGGTGTCACAGGATTACCTGGGAGTGTGAGGTGTGCCTGGGGTGTGGGGAGGTGTGCCTGGAGTGTCTGGGGTGTGCCTGGGGTGTCAGAGGTGTGCCTGGGGGTGTCTGAGGGTGTACCACAGGGTGTCTGGGGTGTACCAGGGTGTCAGGGATGTACCAGGAATGTCAGAGGAATAACTAAGAGTGTCAGGGTGTGCTTGAAGAATCAGGCTTGCCTGGGAGTGTCGGGGTTGTGCCTGGGGTGTCAAGGAGAACCCGGAGTGAAGGGGTGTACCTGGGGTGTCAGAGGTGTGCAGGGGAGTGTCTGGGGTGTACCTGGGTGTCAGAGAGATGTACCAGGGAATGTCAGAGGAATAAATAGGAGTGTCAGAGGTGTACCTGGAGGAGTGTCAGAGGTGTGCCTAGAAGAATCGGAGGTTTACCTGGGAGTGTCGGGTTGTACCTGGGGTGTCGGGTTGCATCTGGGAGTGTGAAGTGTGCCTGGGAGTGTGGAGGTGTACCTGGGAATGTCGGAGGTGTGCCTGTGAGTGTCAAGGTGTGCTTGGAGTGTCAGATGGTGTACTTGGGGTGTCAGCGGTGTACCTGGGAGTGTCTGGGGTGTACCTGAGTGTCAGGTGTGCCTGGGACTGTCAGAGGTGCACTTGGGAGTGTCAGAGGTGCACCTTGGGTCTGGGGTGCCTGGGAGTGTGAGGTGGCCTGGCAGTGTCTGAGGGTGTGCCTGGAATGTCTGGGGTGTACCTGGCAGTGTCAGCGTTGTACCTGGGGCTGTCAGCGGTGTGCCTGGGAGTGTTAGGGGTGTCAGGGGAGTGTGCCTGGGAGTGTCAAGGTGTGCCTGGAGTGAGAAGTGCTGGGGTTTCTGTGGTTTACCTGAGGTCAGGGTGTGCCTGGGGTGTCGGGGTGTACCAGGGAGTGTCAGTGGAGTGCCTGGGGTGTTGGAGGTGGCCTTGGGTTGTCAGAGGTGGCTTGGGATTGTCGGAGGTGTATCTGGGGTGTCGGACGTGTGGGGTGTCAGAGGTGTACCAGGGAATGTCATTGGAGTGCCAGGGAGTGTCAGAGGGTGTGCCTGGGGTGTCAGGTGTGCCTGGGTGTCTGGGGTGTATCTGGGAGTATCTGGGGTGTGCCTGGGGTGTCTGGGGTGTGCCTGGGGTGTCAGAGATATGCCTGGGGAGTGTCAGAGGTGTGCCTGGGAGAGTCAGGGTGTACCAGGGGTGTCAGGTGGAGTACCTGGGAGTGTCAGGGTGTGCAGGAGTGTCAGGTGTACATGGAGTGTCAGAGGTGTGCCTGGTGTCAGGTGTACCTGGGGTGTCAGAGGTGTCGTGGGACTGTCTGTGGTGTACCTGGGAGTGTCTGAGGTGTGCCTGGGGTGTCTGGGGTGTGCCTGGGGTGTCAGAGGTACCAGGGGAGTGTCACAGGAGTGCCTGGGGTGTGGGTGTGCCTGGGGTGTGGAGGTGTGCCTGGGGTGGGTGGCGCAGGGGTGTCAGGTGTGCCTGGGGTGTCTGGGGTGTGCCTGGGGTGTCTGAGGTGTGCCTGGGGTGTCAGGGAAGAACCAGGGTGAAAGAGGTGTGCCTGGGGTGTCAGAGGTGTGCCAGGGGTGTCTGAGGTGTACTGGGTGTCAGAGGTGCCAGGGTGTAGAGAATACTAAGTGTCAGAGGTGTACCTGGGTGTCAGGAGGTGTACCTAGGAGTATCGTAGGTTTGCACCTGGGAGTGTCGCAGTTGCCTGGGAGTGTCGGAGGCGGACCTGGGAGTGTCAGAGGTGTGCCTGGGAGTATCAGAGGTGTACCTGGAAAGAGTCAGAGGTGTGCCTGGGAAGGTCAGGGGGTTATCCAGGGAGTGTCAGTGGAGTACCTGGTCTCAAAGGTGCCTTGGAGTATCGGAGTGTACCTGGGAATATCGGAGATGTGCCTGGTAATATTGGAGTGTGTCCAGGAGTGTCAGAGATGTTCCTGGAGTCTCAGAGGTGAACCAGGGGGTGTCAGAGGAGTGCCTGGGAGTCTCAAGGGTTGCCTGGGAGTATCAGAGGTGTACCTGGGAATATGTCAGGTGTGCCTGGGAATATCGGAGGTGTACCTGGGGAGTGTCAGAGGTGTGCCTGGGGAGTGTCGGAGGTGTACCTGGGGTGTCACAGGAGTACCTGGATTGTCAGAGGTGTGCCTGGGAGGATCGGAGGTGTACCTGGGGTGTCAGAGGTGTGCTTGGGGTGTCAGAGGTGTGCCTGGGAGTGTCAGAGGTGTGCCTGGGGTGTCAGGGGTGTGCCTGGGGGTGTCAGAGGTGTGCCTGGGAGTTGTCACAGGAGTGCCTGGGAGTGTGAGGTGTGCCTGGGTGTGAGGTGTGCCTGGGGTGTCAGGGGTGTGTGCCTGGGGGTGTCAGAGGTGGCTGGGGTGTCAGAGGTGTACCTGGGGTGTCAGAGGTGTGCCTGGGTGTCAGAGGTTTCAGAGTGTCAGAGGTGTGCCTTCGAGGTTTCAGAGGTGTACCTGGGAGTGTCAGAGGTGTACCTGGGGTGTCGGGTGTGCCTGGGGTGTGGTGTATCTGGGGAGTGTCGGAGGTGTGCCTGGGAGTGTCAGGAGGTGTACCTGGCAGTGTCAGCGGTGTACCTGGGAGTGTCAGAGGGTGTACCAGGGGATGTCAGTGGGTACCTTGGGTGTCAAGGTGTACCTGGGAGTGTCAGAGGTGTACCTGGGGGTGTCAGAGGTGTGCCTGGGGTGTCAGGTGTGCCTGGGAGTGTCAGGTGTACCTGGGTGTAAGAGTGTGCTGGGGTGTCAGGTGTACCTGGGGTGTTGGATGTGTACCTGTGAGTGTCAGAGGTGTACTTGGTATTGTCAGATGTGTACCTAGGAGTGTCAGCAGTGTACCTGGGGTGTCTGAGGTGTGCCTGGGAGTGTCAGAGGTGTGTGTGGGTGACACAGAGGTGCCTGGGAGTGTCAGGGTGTCTCTGGCAGTGTCTGAAGTGTACCTGGCAGTGTCTGAGGTACCTGGCAGTGTCGAAGGTGTAGCTGGGAGTGTCAGGGCGGTGCCTGGGAGTGTTAGGACGTATCAGGGGAGTGTCAGAGGAGTACCTGAGAGGTCAGAGGTAAACCTGGGAGTGTGAGAGGTGTACCTAGGGAGTGTCTGAGGTCTACCTGGGAGTGTCAGAAGGTACCTGGGAGTTTCTGAGGTGTGCCTGGGAGTGTCTGATGCACTCTGGGAATGTCAGGGGAGACCCAGGGAGTGAAAGAGGTGTACCTGATGTCAGAGGTGTACTTGGAGTGTCAGAGGTGTACCTAGGAGGTCAGCAGGTGTACCTGGGAGTGTCTGAGGTGTACCTGGGAGTGTCAGAGGTGTGCCTGGAAGGCTGAAGCACTTGGAGTGTCAGAGGCGCACCTTGGAGTGACTGAGGTGTACCTGGGAGTCTCTGAGGTGTACCTGGCAGTGTCTGAAGTGTACCTGGCAGTGTCTGAGGTGTACCTGGCAGTGTGGGGCTGTGTACCTGGGAGTGTCAGGGTGTAGCTGGGAGGCAGACGTATCAGGAGTGACAGAAGAGTACCTAGGAGTGTCAGTGTACCTGGGAGTGTCAGAGGTGTACCTGGGAGGTCAGGGTGTACCTGGGAGTGTCAGAGGTACCTGGGAGTGTCAGAGGTGTACCTGGGAGGTCAGAGGTGTACCTGGGAGGTCAGAGGTGTACCTGGGAGTGTCAGAGGTGTACCTGGAGGTCAGAGGTGTACCTGGGAGTGTCACAGGAGTACCTGGGAGGTGTGAGAGGTGTACCTGGGAGGAGAGGTGTACCTAGGAGTGTCTGAGGTGTACCTGGGAGTGTCAGAGGTGTACCTGGGAGGTCAGGAGGTGTACCTGGGAGTGTCAGAGGTGTACCTGGGAGTAGTGTCAGAGGTTTACCTTGAGTGTCAGGAGGTGTACCTGGGAGGCCAGAGGTGTACCTGGGAGTGTCAGAGGTACCTGGGAGGTCAGAGGTTTACCTGGGAGTGTCAGAGAGGTGTACCTGGGAGGTCAGGAGGTGTACCTGGGAGTGTCGGAGGTGTACCTGGGAGTGTCACATGAGGAGTACCTGGGAGTGTGAGAGGTGTACCTGGGAATGTGAGAGGTGTACCCAGGGAGTGTCTGAGGTGTACTTGGAGCAAGCCAGGTGTACCTGGAGTGTCTGAGGTGTACCAAGAGTGTCAGAGATGCAACAGGAATGCCAGAGGAATAACCAAGAGTGTCAGAGGTAAAAGCCTGGGAGTGTCGTAGACGTGTACCCAGAAGAATCGGAGGTTTACCTAAGAGTGTCGGAGTTGTACCTGGGAGTGTTGGGGAGAACCAGGAGGAAAGAGGTGTACCTGGGAGTGTCAGAGGTGTACCAGGGAGGCTCTGAGGTGTACCTGGGAGCAAGTCAGAGATGTACCAGGGAATGTCAGAGTGAATAACTAGGGAGTGTCAGAGGTGTACCTGGGAGTGTCAGAGGTAAAAATGAGAAGAATCGGAGGCTTACCTGGGAGTGTCGGAGTTGTACCTGGAGAGTGTCGGAGTTGCATCTGGGAGTGGAGAAGTGTACTGGGAGGCCGGAGGTGCAATTTTGGGGAAGAAGTTTGAGGTGTACCTGGGAGTGTCAAAGGTGTACTTGGGAGTGTCAGAGGTGTACTTGGAGGTCATGGTACCTGGGGAGTGTCTTGAGGTGTACCTGGGAGTGTCAGGAGGTGTGCCTGGGACTGTCAGAGGCACTCCCAGAGTGTCAGAGGTGCACCTTGGAGTGTCTTGGAGGTGTACCTGGGAGTGTCTGAGGTGTACCTGGCAGTGTCTGAGTGTGGGTACTCTGGGAGAGTCAGAGGTGTACCTGGGAGGTCAGAGGTCTGCCTGGGAGTGCTGAGAGGTGCACTGGGAGTGCCAGATGAATACCTAGAGTGTTGGGGAGGTGTACCTGGAGTGTCAGAGGTACCTAGGGAGTATTTGAGGTTTACCTGGGAGCGGTGTTGTACCTGGGAGTGTCGGGAGGGCGTGGGACCTGGGAGTGCCAGAGGTGTACCTGGAGTATCAGAGGTGTACCTGGGAGAGTCAGAGAGGTGCCTGGGAATGCTTAGGGTATACCAGGGAGGCTGAAAGAAGTACCTGGGAGTTCTGAAGCTGTACTCTGGGAGGATCGGAGGTGTACCTGGAATGCTTCTGAGGTGTACCTGGTATCGGGGTGGCTCAGGAGGTCAGAGATGTACCTGGGAGTCTCAGAGGTGAACCAGGAGGTCAGAGGAGTACCTGGAGTGCCAGGAGGTACCAGGGAGTGTCAGTGAAGTAATGGGAGTCTCAAAGGTAAAATGGAGTATCAGAGGTGTACCTGGAATATCGGAGGTACCTGGGAATATCGGAGGTGTACCTGGGAGTGCTCAGAGGTGCACCTGGGAGGGTCGGAGGTGTACCTGGGAGGTCACAGGAGTACTGGGATTGCTGAGGGGTACCTGGCAGTGTGGGAGAGGTGTAGCTGGGAGGTCAGGAGACACCTGGGAGTGTCAGAGGAGTATCTGGGAGCGCTGGAGGCCTTCGAGTTTCAGAGGTGTACCTGGGAGTGTCAGAGGTGTACTCTGGGAGTGTCAGTGGTGTACCTGGGAGTGTCAGCGGTGTACCCGGGAGCAGTTCAGGTGTACCTGGGAGGTCAGAGGTGTGCCTGGGATCGTCAGAGGTGCACTTGGGGAGTGTCAGGAGGTGCACCTGAGTGTCTGAGGTGTACCTGGAGTGTCTGAGGTGTACCTGGCAGTGTCTGAGTGGTGTACTTGGGAGAGTCAGAGGTGTACCTGGGAGTGTCTGAGGTGTACCTGGAAAATGTTCGAGGTGTACCTGGCAGTGTCATGTTGTGGGCCTGGGAGTGTCGCGGTGTACCTGGGAGTGTTAGAGGTGTATCAGGAGGACAGAGGCGTACCTAGGAGTGTCAAAGGTACCTGGGAGTGAGAGAAGTGTACCTGGGAGTTTCTGTGGTGTACCTGGGAGAGTCAGAGGTACCTGGGAGTGTCAGGGGTGCACCAGGAGTGTCAGTGGAGTACCTGGAGGCAGGAGGTGCACCTGGGAGTGTTGCAGAGGTGTACCTGGGAGTGTCAGAGGTATCTGGGAGCAAGCCGGACGTGTACCTGGGAGTGTCAGAGGTGTACCAGGAATGTCATTGAGTACCTGGGAGGTCAGAGGGTGTACCTGGGGAGGTCAGGAGGTGTACCTGGGAGTGTCAGGAGGTGTACCTGGGAGTGTCAGGAGGTGTACCAGGGAGTGTCGGGGAGGTGGCACTGGGAGTGCTGGAAGTGTACCCGGGGAGTGTTCGGCGTGTATTCAGGATATCTGGGGTGTACCTGGGAGTGTCTGAGGTACCTGGGAGCAAGGTCAGAGATGTACCTGGGAGGTCAGGAGGTGTACCTGGGAGAGTCAGGGGTGTACCAGGAGGTCAGTGGAGTACCTGGAGTGCCAGGAGGTGTACCTGGGAGGTTACAGAGGTACACATGGAGTAAGTCAGAGGTGTACCTGGGAGGCCAGAGGTGTGCGTGGGACTGTGGGTGTACCTGGGAGTGTCTGAGGTACCTGGGAGGCCTGAGGTGTGACCTGGGAGTGTCTGAGGTGTACCTGGGAGTGTCAGGGAAGAACCAGGAGTGAAAGAGGTGTACCTGGGAGTGTCAGAGGTGTACCAGGGAGTGTCTGGAGGTGCATGGGAGTCAGGAGGTGTACCAGGAGTGTCAGAGAATACCTAGGAGGTCAGGAGGTGTACCTGGGAGTGTCAGAGGTGTACCTAGGAGTACGGAGGTTTACCTGGGAGTGTCGCAGTTGTACCTGGGAGTGTCGGAGCGTGACCTGGGAGCTGGGGTCAGAGGTGTACCTGGGAGTGTCAGAGGTGTACCTGAAAGAGTCAGAGGTGTGCCTGGGAAGGTCAGGGTATACCAGGGAGTGTCAGTGAAGTACCTGGGAGTCTCAAAGGTGTACCTTGAGGCATCGGAGAGGTGTACCTGGGAATATCGGGAGGTGTACCTGGTAATATTGGAGGTGTACAGGGGTGTCAGAGATGTTCCTGGGAGTCTCAGAGGTGAACCAGGGAGTGTCAGAGAGGCCTGAGTCTCAAGGGTGTACCTGGGAGTATCAGAGGTGTACCTGGGAATATCGGAGGTGCACCTGGGAATATCGGAGGTGTACCTGGGAGGTCAGAGGTGTACCTGAGAGTGTTAGGAGGTGTATCAGGAGTGACAGAGGAGTACCCAGGAGGTCAAAGGTGTACCTGGGAGTGAGAGAAGTGTACCTGGGAGTTTCTGTGGTGGCCTGGGAGAGTCAGAGGTGTACCTGGGAGTGTCGGGGTGTACCAGGGAGTGTCAGTGGGTACCTGGGAGTGTTAGAGGTGTACCTGGAAGTGTCAGAGGTGTACCTGGGAGTGTCAGAGGTGTATCTGGGAGTGTCGGACGTGTACCTGGGAGTGTCAGAGGTGTACCAGGGAATGTCATTGGAGTACCTGGGAGTGTCAGAGGTGTACCTGGGAGTGTCAGAGGTGTACCTGGGAGTGTCAGAGGTGTACCTGGGAGTGTCAGAGGTGTACCAGGGAGTGTCAGAGGTGTACCTGGGAGTGTCGGAAGTGTACCTGGGAGTGTGCAGGGTATCTGGGAGTATCTGGGGTGTACCTGGGAGTGTCTGAGGTGCTGGGAGGTCAGGGGAATGCCAGGAGTGGTGGGGTGTACCTGGGAGGTCAGGGGTGTACCAGGGAGTGTCAGTGGAGTACCTGGGAGTGTCAGGGTGGACCGGAGTGTCGGAGGTGTACATGGTGTCAGAGGTGTACCTGGCAGTGATGGCAGTGTACCTGGGAGTGTCAGAGGTGTGCGTAGGACTGTCTGTGGTGTACCTGGAGTGTCTCTGGTGTACCTGGGAGTGTCCTCAGGTGTACCCGGGAGTGTCAGGGAAAAGACCAGGGAGTGAAAGTGTACCTGGAGTGTCAGAGGTGTGCAGAGTGTCTGAGTGTACCTGGGAGTGTCAGGTGTACCAGGGAGTGTCAGAGAATACCTGGGAGTTGTCGGGGGTGTACCTGGGAGTGTAGAGGGGTGTACCTAGGAGTATCGGAGGTTTACCTGGGAGTGTCGCAGTTGTACCGGAGTGTCGGAGGCGGACCTGGGAGTGTCAGAGGTGTACCGGAGTATCAGAGGTGTACCTGAAAGAGTCAGAGGTGTGCTGGGAAGGTCGGGGGGTTACCAGGGAGTGTCAGTGAAGTACCTGGGAGTCTCAAAGGGTGCAGGTATCGGAGGTGTACCTGGGAATATCGGACGTGTACCTGGTAATATTGGAGGTGTATCAGGGAGTGTCAGAGATGTTCCTGGGAGTCTCAGAGGTGAACCTGGGAGTGTCAGAGGAGTACCTGGGAGTCTCAAGGTGGCGAGTATCAGAGGTGTACCTGGGAATATCGGAGGTGTACTTGGAATATCGGAGGTACCTGGAGTGTCAGAGGTGTACCTGGGGGTGCCGGAGGTGTACTGGAGTGTCACAGAGGTGTCTGGGATTGTCAGAGGGGTGCCTGGCAGTGTGAGAGGGGTGTAGCTGGGAGTGTCGAGATGTGGGAGTGTCAGAGGGTATCTGGGAGTGTCAGGGTGTACCTCGAGTTTCAGGGGTGTACCTGGGAGTGTCAGAGGTGTACCTGGGAGTGTCAGAGGTGTACCTGGGAATGTCAGAGGTGTACACAGTGTCAGGGGTGTACCCGAGAGGTATGGTGGGTGCAGGAGTGTCAGGGTGTGTCTCAAGAATGTCAGAGGAATTGTACAGAATTGTCAGAGAGGTGTACCTGGGGTGTAAGAGGTGTACACCAGAATTGTCGGAGAGTGTACACCAGGGTAGCAGAAAGTGGCCTGGGAGTGTCGGAAGTGTACGCAAATTGTCGGATGTGTACCTGTGAGTGTCAGAGGTGTGCCAGTATTGTCCAGATGTGTACCTGAGTGTGTCAGCAGTGTACAGGGTGTCTGAGGGTGTACCTGGGGTGTTGCAGGGTGTGCACCAGGTGTCAGGGAGTGCACTTGGGAGTGTCAGATATGCACCTTGGGTGACTGAGGTGTACCTGGGAAGTGTCTGAGGGGTAATGCTCTGGCAGTGTCACCAAGTGTACCTGGCAGTATACAGGGTAGCCCACCTGGCAGTAATGTAGCAGCTGGGAAGTGTCAGCAATTGTACCCGCAAGTGTTAGGCAGCCTTATGAGAAATTGTCAGAAAGTACACAAGTAATGAAAGTAAACACAAGTGTGAGAATTGTACCTAGGAGTGTCACAAGAGGTCTGCACAGAATTGTCCAGAAGTGTACCTGGGAGTTTCGGAATTGTACCTGCAGGAGTGTCTGAGTGGCTATTGTACCTGGGAGTGTCAGGGGAGGCCAGGAGGGGTGTACACAGAAGTGTGTCGAGGTGTACTGTGAGTGTCCAGGGGGTGTACCTAGGAGTGTCAGCAGTGTACCTGGGAGTGTCTGAGGAGGTGTACCTGGGAGTGTCAGAGGCTGGCTGAGAGGTGTCCAGAGTGCACTTGGGAGTGTCAGAGGCGCACCTTGGGTGACTGAGGTGTACCTGGGAGTCTCACAGGGGTGTACCTGTAGCAGTGTCTGAAGTGGCACTGGCAGTGTGCAGAGGTGTACCTGGCAGTGTCAGCTGTGTACCTGGGTAGCTCAGCAGTGTAGCTGGGAGTATTGGGCATGTATGAGGCCCGAGAGTACCTAGGGTATCAAGGTGGCCTGGGAGTGTCAGAGGTGTACCTGGGAGTGTGTCAGAGGTGTACCTGGGAGTGTCAGAGGTGGCCACCGCAGGAGTGTCAGAGGTGTGCACCAGGAGTGTCAGAGGTGTACCTGGGAGTGTCAGAGGTGGCCTGGGAGTGTCAAGGTGGCCTGGGAGTATGCAGGAGTACCTGGGAGTGGCAGAGAGAGGTAGCACACCAGGAGTGAGAGTAGCCCACTAAGTGTCACAAGGTATACACAGAGTATTCCAGAGAATTGTACCTGGGAGTGTCAGAGGTGTACCTGGGAGTGTCAGAGGTGTACCTGGGAGTGTCAAGAGGTTTACCTGGGAGTGTCAGAGGTGTGCCTGGGAGTGTTAGAGGTGTACCTGGGAGTGTCAGAGGTGTACCTGGGAGTGTCAGAGGTTTTGCAGGAGTGTCAGGGGTGTACCTGGGAGTGTCAGGGGGGCCCGCACAGAATTGTCGGAGGTGGCCTGCCTGGGAGTGTCACAGGAGTGGGGTGTGAGAGGTGTACGCACTGGGAGGTGAGAGGTGTACCTAGGAGTGTCTGAGGTAGCCTGCAAGAATTGTCAGGGGCAGCGCACCAAATTGTCACGAAATTGTACGCAAATTGTCAAGAAATAGCACCAGGGAATGTCAGAGAGCCAACTAAAATTGTCCAGAGGTGGCCTGGGAGTGTCAGAGGTGTACCTAGAAAGAATCCCAGGAAGCACACAAGGTGTCGGGTTGTACCTGGGAGTGTCGAAGGGAGGGCAAGGTGAAAGGGTGTACCAGGGGTGTCACAGGGGTGATTGGCCTGCCTGGAGTGTCGAGAGATGTACCGGGAATGTCAGAGAAGGGAATAGCTAGGGTGTCAGAGGGTGTACCTGGGGTGTCCAGAAGGGGTGTACCTAGAAGAATCGGAGGTTTTACACCAAGGGTGACAGGTTGTACCTGAGAGTGTCAGGTTGCATCTGGGAGTGTGAGGTATGCACAGAGGTGTCAGGAGAGTGTACACAGGAATGTCGGAGGTGTACCTGTGAGTGTCAAAAGGTGTACTTGGAAGTGTCAGAGGTAGCCTTGGGAGTGTCAGCGGGTGTACCTGGGAGTGTCACAGGGTGTACCTGGGAGTGTGTCAGAGGTATTGCCACAGGACTGTCAGAGGTGCACTTGGGAGTGTCAGGGGTGCACCTTGGGTATCTGAGGTGTACCTGCTGGGAGTGTCACAGGGTGTACCTGGCAGTGTCTGAGGTGTACTTGGGAGAGTCAGAGGTGTACCAGGGTGTCAGCGGTGTACCTGGGTGTGTCTGAGGTGTGCGCACCTGGGAGTGTCAAGAGGAGGTCTGCCTGGGAGTGTCAGAGGTGCACTTGGGGTATCCCGAAGAGCTACTAGGAGTGTAAAGAGGTGTACCAAGTGTCAGAGGTGTACACCTAGGAGTATCGGAGGTTACCTGGGAGTGTCGCAGTTGTACCTGGGAGTGTCGGAGGCGGACCTGGGAGTGTCAGGAGGTGTACCTGGGAGTATCAGTAGCCTGGGAGGTCAGAGGTGTGCCTGGGAATGTCAGGGGTATACCAGGGAGTGTCAGCGTGAAGTACCACAGGAGTCTCAAAGCTGTACTGGGAGGATCGGAGGTGTGCCTGGGAATATCGAGGTGGCACAAGCTAGCTATCGGAGGTGTATCCAGGAGTGTCAAGAGATGTACCTGGGAGTCTCAGAGGTGAGCAGGGAGGTGTGAAGGAGTACACAGGAGTGCAGAGGTGGCAGGGAGTGTCAGTGAAGTACGTGGGGTCTCCAAGGTGGCCGCACCAGGGGTATCCCAGAGGGCCTTTGGGAATATCGGAGTGTACCTGAAAGAATATCGGAGGTGTACACCAAATTGTCAGAGGTGTACCTGGGAGGGGTCGGAGGTGTACCTGGAGCCTGCAGGAGTACCTGGGAGATTGTCAGGAATTGTACCTGGCAGTGAGAGGGTGTGGCAGGTGTCAGAGAATGTACGCAGGGTGTCGAGAGGAGTATGCAGGGCGTCCCGAGGTGTGCCTTCCCGAGTTTCCAGAGGTGTACCTGGGAGTGTCAGAGGTGTGTGCGGGAGTGTCAGTATTGGTGGCCTGGGAGTGTCAGCTTGGGTACCTGAGAGTGTCTGAGAATTGTACCTAGGAGTGTCAGGAAGTGCCTGGGACTGTCAGAGGTGCACTTGGGAGTGTCCAGAGGTGCAGGTAATCTGAGTGTACCTGCAGAAGGGTGTCTGAGGTGTACCTGGCGGTGTCACGAGGTGTACCTGGAAATGTCTGAGGTGTGCCTGGCAGTGTCAGCGTTGTACCTGGGAGTGTCAGCGGTGTACCTGGGAGTGTTAGAGGTGTATCAGGGAGTGACAGAGGAGTACCTAGGGTGTCAAAGGTGTACCTGGGAGTGAGAAGTGTACCTGGGAGTTTCTGTATGTGTGGTGTACCTGGGAGAGTCAGAGGTGTACCTAGAAGTGTCAGGGGTGTACCAGGGTGTCAGTGGTACCTGGGAGTGTTAGGGGTGGCCTGGGGAGTGTTAGAGGTGTGCACAAGTGTCAGGGGTGTATCACAGGAGTGTCAGGAGAGAAGTAGCCTGGGAGTGTCCAGAGGTGTACCAGGAATGTCAT
>NW_024736676.1:0-10780 GCF_018991925.1 Homarus americanus
TAGTTACGTATTGCTGCACACCCTGACACTCCCCACAGGCACACCCTGACACCAAGAGGCACACCTCACACCCCAGGCACACTCAGACACCCCAGGCACACCCCACACTCCCCAGGCACACCTCACACCCCAGGCACTCCTGTGACACCCCTGGTACTTCTCTGACACCCCAGGCACACCTCAGACACCCCAGGCACACCTCAGACACCCCAGGCACACCTCTGACACTCCCAGGCACACCTCTGACACTCCCCAGGTACACCCCTGACACTCCCAGGTACCCTCTGACACTCCCAGATACCTCTGACACCCATGGACACACACACCTGACACTCCTAGGGTACACCCTATACACCTCCCAGGTACACCTCAGACACTCCCAGGCACACCTCTGTCACTCCCAGGTGCCACCTCTGACACTCCCAGGTACTCCTCTGACACCCCTGTACACCCTGACACTCCCTGTACACCACTGACTCTCCCACACCCCAGGCACCCGGCACACCCTGACACCCCAGGGACACCCCAAGACACTCCTAGGCACACCTCTGACACTCCCAGGCACACTCTGACACCCCAGGCACACCCTCTGACACCCCAGGTACACTTGATACTCACATGTATACCTCTGACACCTGAGGCACACCCCTGACACTCCCAGGCACACCCCAGACACCCCCAGATACACCTCTGACACTCCCAGGTACTCCTCTAACACTGCCAGTACACCCCTGACACTCCCAGGCACACCCCTGACACTCCCAGGCACACCTCTGATACCCCAGGCACACCCCAGACACTCCCCAGGCACACCTCACACTCACAGGGACACCTCCGACACCCCAGGTACACTCTCTGACATTCTCAGGTACATCTCTGACACTCCCAGGCACAACGCTGACACTCCCAGGTCACACCTCTTACACTCCTGGTTCACCCCTGACACTCCCAGGTCCACTCTGACACTTGAGGTACACATCCGATACCCCAGGTACACCTCCGATACTCCCCAGGCAAACTCTGACACCCCAGGCACTCCTCTGACACTCCTGCTACCCTCTGACACCCCAGGCACACCTCTGACACTCCCCTGGTACACCTCCTGACACCCGGCACACCCTCTGACACTCCCAGGTGCACCTCCTCACACCCAGGCACACCTGACACCCCAGGCACACCTCTGACACACCCCAGGTACACCTCTGACACTCCCAGGTACACCTCTGACACCCCAGGCACACCACTGACACCCCAGGCACACCTCTGACACTCCCAGGCACACCCCTCTGACACTCCCAGGCACCTCACCGGAAACCCCAGGCACATGTCCGACACTCCCAGGTACACCTCTGACATTCTCAGGCCATCTCTGACACTCCAGGACCAACGCTGACACCCCAGGCACACCTCACACTTCCTGGTTCATCCCGACACCCCAGGCACACTCCACACCTGAGGCACACCTCTGACACCCTGGCACACCTCCTGACACCCAGGCACACCTCTGACACTCCAGGCACCTCTCACACTTCCAGGCACACCTCCTGACACCCCAGGCACACCCTGACACTCCCCAGGTACACCTCTGACACCCCAGGCACACCTCCTGACACTCCGGTGGCACACCACTGACACTCCCAGGCACGTCAGACACCCCAGGCACACCTCTGACACTCCCAGGCACACCTCAGACACTCCCAGTACACCCCTGACACTCCCAGGCACACCTCCGACTCTACCCAGGTACACCCCTGACACTCCCCAGGCACACCTCTGACACTCCCCAGGCACACCTCAGACACTCCCAGACACACCTCTGACACCCCAGGTGCACTCCTCTGACACTGACAGGCACACCCTGACACCCCAGGCACACCCCTGACACTCCCAGGCACACCTCTGATACCCCAGGCACACCCCAGACACCCCAGGACACACCTCTCACACTCCCCAGGCACACCTCAGACACTCCCCAGGCACACCCCAGACACCCACAGGCACACCCCAGACACTCCCAGGAACACCTCCGACACTCCCAGGTACACCGCTGACACTGCCAGGCACACCTCTGACACCATGTACACCTCCGACACTCCCAGGCACACCTCTGACACCCCAGGTACTCCACTGACACCCCTGATACACCCCTGACACTCCCAGGCACACCCTGACACTCCCAGGCACCTCTGACACTCCCAGGCACACTGACACTCGGAGGCACACCTCTGATACTCACATGTACTCCTCTGACACTCCCCAGGCACACCTCTGACACCCCAGGCACACCCCAGACACTCCCAGATACACCTCTGACACTCCCAGGTACTTCTCTGACACTGCCAGGCACACCCCTGACACTCCCAGGCACAACTCTGACACTCCCCAGGCACACCTCTGGCTCCCACCAGGCATACCTCAGACACCCCAGGCACACCTCTGACACCCCAGGCACACCCCAGACTCTCCTAGGCACCTCTGACACTCTTGGCACACCCCTGACAACCCAGGCACACCGCTGACACCAGGCACACCTCTTACACCTCCTGGTTCTCCACTGATATTCCCAGGCACACCTCAGACACCTGCATACCTCAGACACCCCAGGCACACCCCTGACACCCCAGGCACTTTCTGACACTTGCAACTCTCTGACACCCCCAGGCACACCTCTGACACCCCAGGCACCTCTGACACTCCCTGGTACTCACCTGACACCAGGCACACCTCAGACACTCCCAGGCACACCTCTGACACTCCTAGGTACCTCTGACACCCTGGCACACCTCTGACACTCCCAGGTACAACGCTGACACTCAGGCCACCTCTACACTTCCTGGTTCACCCCGACACTCCCAGGCACACTCTGACACCTGAGGCACACCTCTGATACCCCAGGCACACCTCTGACACTACCAGGCACACCTCCTGACACCTGGTGCACACCTCCCACACTCCAGGCACACTCTCACAGTCCCAGGCACTCCCTGACACACCCTGGTACTCTGACACTCCCAGGTACACCCCTCAAACACTCCAGGCACACCCCAGACACCCCCAGGCACACCTCTGACACTCCCAGGCACACCCGACTCCTCCCAGGCACCCCTGACACCCCAGGCACACCTCGACACCAAGAGGCACACCCTGATACCCCAGGCACACCCCAGACACTCCCCAGGCACACCTCCCACACCCCAGGCACACCTCTCACACCCCAGGCACTCCTGTGACACTCCCCTGGCACTCTGACACTCCCCAGGCACACCCCAGACACCCCAGGCACACCCCAGACACCCCAGGCACACCTTGACACCCCAGGCACACCTCTGACACCCCAGGCACACCCCTGACACCCCAGGTACCCTCTGACACTCAGGTACCCTCTGACACTCCATGGAACACACCTGACACTCCTAGGTACACCTCATACACCCCAGGCACACCTCAGACACCCCAGGCACACCTCTGTCACCCCAGGCACACCCTGACACCCCAGGCACCCTCTGACACTCCCTGGTACACCCTCTGACACTCCCAGGCACACCACTGACCTCCCCACACCCTGGCACCCCAGGCACACCTCTGACACCCTCAGGGACACCTAAGACACTCCTAGGCACACCTCCTGACACCCCAGGCACACCTCTGACACTCCCCAGGCACACTCTGACACTCCCAGGCACACCTCTGATACTCACATGTATACCCCTGACAGGCACACCCTCTGACACTCCCCAGGCACACCCCAGACACTCCCCAGACACCTCTGACACCCCAGGTACTCCTCTGACACTGCCAGGCACACCCCTGACACTCCCAGGTACACCCCTGCACCTCCAGGCACTTTCTGACACTCCAGGTACCCTCTGACACTCCCCAGGCACACCCCACACCCCAGGTACTCCTCTGACACTCCCTGTACACACCTGACACTCCCCAGGCACACCTCAGACACTAGGGCACACCTCTGACACTCCCAGGTACTCCTCTGACACCCCCTGGTACACCTCTGACCTCCCAGGTACAACGCTGACACCCCAGGCACACCCTTACACTTCCTGGTTCACCCCTGACACCCCAGGCACACTCTGACACCTGAGGCACACCCTCTGATACCCCAGGCACACCTCTGACACTACCGGTGCACACCTCTGACACCCCAGGCACACCTCACACCCCAGGCACACCTCCTCACAGTCCCAGGTACCTCTGTGACACACCCTGGTACTCTCTGACACTCCCAGGTGCACACCTCAAACACCCCAGGCACCCCACACTTCCTGGTTCACCCCTGACACTCCCAGGTACACTCTGACACCTGAGGCACACCTCTGACACCCCAGGCACACCTCTGACACCCACCAGGCACACCTCTGACACCCCAGGCACACCTCCGACTCTCCCAGGCACACCCCTGACACTCCCAGGCACACCCCTGACACTAAGAGGCACACCTCTGATACCCCAGGCACACCCAGACACTCCCCAGGCACACCTCCACACACCCAGGTACACCTCTCACACTCCCCAGATACCCCTGTGACACCCCTGGCACTCTCTGACACCCAGGCACACCCCAGACACCCCAGGCACACCCCAGACACTCCAGGTACACCTCTGACACTCCCCAGGTACACCTCTGACACTCCCAGGTACACCCCTGCCACCCCAGGCACAACCTGACACCCCAGGTACTCCTCTGACACCATGGAACACACTGACACCCTAGGCACACCCCACACACCCCAGGCACACCCCAGACACCCCAGGCACACCTCTGTCACTCCCCAGGCACACCTCTGACACTCCCAGGTACTCCTCTGACACTCCCTGGCACACTCTGACACCCCAGGCACACCACTGACTCTCCCAGGCACACCTCTGGCACTCCCAGGCACACCTCTGACACCCTCAGGGACACCCACACACCAAGGCACACCTCTGACACTCCCCAGGTACACCCCTGACACTCCCAGGTACACCTCTGACACTCCCAGGCACACCTCTGATACTCCACATGTATACCTCTGACACTCCCAGGCACACCTCTGACACTCCCCTGCACCCCAGAAACTCCCAACACCCTGACACTCCCAGGTACTCCCTCTGACACTGCCAGGTACACCCCTGACACCCCAGGCACACCCCGAAACTCCCAGGCACACCTCTGATACCCCAGGCACACCAGAAACCCCAGGCACACCTCTCACACTCACAGGCACACCCCAGACACTCCCGGCACACCTCAGACACCCACAGGCACCCCTCAGACACTCCCCAGAACACCTCTGACACTCCCAGGCACACCGCTGACACTGCCAGGTCACACCTCTGACACTCCATGTACACCTCCGACACTCCCAGGCACACCTCTGACACTCCCAGGTACAACCTGACACCCCAGGCACACCTCTGGCCCCACCCACACCTCAGACACCCAGGCACACCTCTGACACCCCAGGCACACCTGAGACACCTGAGTGCACACCTGAGACACTCCCCAGGTACACCCTGACACCCCAGACACACCTCTGACACTTCCAGGCACACCCCAACACTTCCAGGACACACCTCTGACACTTCCAGGCACACCAGACACTCCCAGGCACACCTCTGACACTCCCAGGTACACCACTGACACTACAAGGTACACCCCTGACACTCCCAGGTACTCTCTGACGCTCCCAGGTACACCTCTGACACTGCCAGGCACACCCTCAGACACTGCCAGGTACACCCCAGACACCCCAGGTACAACCCCAGACACTCCCAGGCACACCCCAGACACTGCCAGGCACACCCCTCAGACACTCCCAGGTACAACCAGACACTACCAGGCACACCTCTGACACCCCAGGCACACCCTGACACTCCCAGGTACACCTCTGATGCTCCCCAGGCACACCTGAGACACCCCCAGGCACACCTCTCACACTCCCAGGCCCCTCCTCACACTCCCCAGGAACCCCTGACACCCCAGGCACACCTCCTGACACCCCAGGTACACCTCTGACACTCCCAGGTACTCCTCTGACACTCTGGTACTCACACCACACTCCACTCCACACCAGACACTCCCAGGCACACCTCTGACACCCTAGGTACTCCTGACACTCCCAGGTACACATCTGACACTCCCAGGTACACCTCTGACACTCCCAGGTACACCTCTGACACTCCCAGGTACACCTCTGACACTCCCAGGTACACCTCTGACACTCCCAGGTACTCCACTGAAGTTCCCAGGTACATGTCCGACACTCCTAGGTACACCTCTGACATTCTCAGGTACATCTCTGACACTCCCAGGTACAACGCTGACACTCCCAGGTACACCTCTTACACTTCCTGGTTCACCCCTGACACTCCCAGGTACACTCTTACACTCTGAGGTACACCTCTGATACTCCCAAGTACACCTCTGACACTACCAGGTACACCTTTGACACTCCTAGGTACACCTCTCACACTCACAGGTACACCTCTCACAGTCCCAGGTACTCCTGTGACACACCCTGGTACTTCTCTGACACTCCCAGGTACACCTCAGACACTCCTAGGTACACCTCAAACACTCCCAGGTACACCTCAGACACTCCCAGGTACACCTCTGACACTCCCAGGTACACCTCCGACTCTCCCAGGTACACCCCTGACACTCCCAGGTACACCCCTGACACTAAAAGGTACACCTCTGATACTCCCAGGTACACCTCTGACAATCCAGGTACACTTCTTACACTACCAGGTGCACACCTCTCACTCCCAGGTACACCTCTCCTTGCTCCCAGGTACTCCTGTGACACTCCTAGTACTTCTCTGACACTCCCAGGTACACCTCAACGAACCTCCCAGGTACACCTGAGACACTCCAGGTGCACCTCTCTACGAGCCTCCCAGGTACATCTCTCACACTCCCAGGTACCTTCCTCCCAGGTACTCCTGACACTCCCCTGGTACTTCTCCTGACACTCCCAAAATTTTCAGACACTCCAGGTACACCTCAGACACTCCCAGGTGCACCTCTGGCCTCCCAGGTACACCTCCTGACACTCCAGGTACACCATGACATTCCACTCTCTGATACTCCCAGGTACTCCTCTGACACTCCCTGGAACAGACCTGACACTCCTAGGTACACCTCGTACACTCCCAGGTACACCTCAGATACTCCCAGGTACACCTCTGTCACTCCCAGGTACACCTCTGACACTCCCAGGTACTCCTCTGACACTCCCTGGTACACACCTGACACTCCCAGGTACACCACTGACTCTCCCAGGTACACCTCTGGCACTCCCAGGTACACTTCTGACACTCTCAGGGACACCTCCGACACTCCCAGGTACACCTCTGACACTCCCAGGTACACCTCTGACACTCCCAGGTACACCTCTGACACTCCCAGGTACACCTCTGATACTCACATGTATACCTCCTCAGACACCCACAGGTACCCACCTCAGACACTCCAGGAACACCTCCGGCCCCACTCCCCAGGTGCCACCGCTGACACTGCCAGGTACACCTCTGACACTCCATGTGCACCTCCACGACACTCCCAGGTACCAGGCCTTGCTCCCAGATTATCCACTGACACTCCTGATACACCTGACATCTGAGTACACCTCTGACACTCCCAGGTACACCTCTGGCTTGCTCCAGGTACACCTGACACTTCCAGGTACCTCGGCCCTCACATGTCTCCTCCCCAGCCTCCCAAGAGTACCTCCCCTGACACTCCCAGGTACACCCCAGACACTCCCAGGTACACCTCGGCTTACTCCTTGTGCTCTCTGACACTGCTGGTATGCCTCTGACACTACCAGGTACAACTCACCAGCACTCCCAGAATGCACCTCTGGCTCTACCAGGTATACCTCAGGCACTTCCCCAGGTACACCTCCCCAGCACTCCCAGGTACCTCAGACTCTCCTAGAGGCCTCTCTGGCTTGCTTCTTGGTACACACTCAGCCTCCCAGGTACACCGCTGACCTCCCAGGTACCTCTTGCACTTCCTCAGTTTCTCCACTAGTATTCCCAGGTACACCTCAGACACTCCCAGGTATGCCTCCAACACTCCCAGGTACACCCCTGGCTCCCAGGTACTTTCTGACCTCCCAGGTACTCCTCCTGACTTGCTCCCAGTACACCTCCTGGCCTCCAAGTACTCTGACACTCCTGTTGCTGCCTGGCCTCCCACCTCGACCTCCAAGTACACACTCTGACACTCCTAAAGCCTCCTCAGCACTCTGTTGCCTCTTACACTTCCTAAGTTTCACCTGGCTTGCTCCCAGGTACCTCTGACACTCCGGTACCTCTGATACTCCCCAGGCACACCTCTGACACTACCAGGTACCTCCTGACACTCCCAGGTACACCTCTCACACTCCCAGGTACACCTCTCACAGTCCCAGGTACTCCTGTGACACCTAGTACTTCTCTGACGCTCCCAGGTACACCTCCAGACACTCCCTGGGTGCACATCAAGCACTCCCCAGGTACCTCAGACCTCCCAGGTACACCTCTGACACTCACACAGGTACCACCTCCGACTCTCCCAGGTACCTCAGACACTCCCAGGTATACCTCAAGGCTTGCTCCCAGGTACACCCCTGACACTCCCAGGTACTTTCTGACACTCCCAGGTACTCACTCCCAGCTTGCTCCCAGGTACCCCTGACACTCCAGGTACTCCTCCTGACACTCCCTGAGCCTCACCCACAACCTCCCAGGTACCTCAGGCCTCCCATTTTACCTCTGACACTCTAGGTACTCCTCAGCACTCCCTAGTACACCTCTGGCTCCAGGTACAACTCTGACACTCCCAGGTACCTCTTACACTTCCTGGTTCACCCCACTCCCTGGTACTCACCTGACACTCCAGGTACCTCAGGACTCTCCAGGTACACCTCTGGCCTCTAGGTACTCCTCTGACACTCCTGGTACACCTCTAACCTCCCAGTTTACAACTCAACCTCCCAGGTACACCTCTTACACTTCCTGGTTCACTGACACTCCCAGGTACACTCTGACACTCTGAGTGACACCTCTGATACCTCCAAGGTACACCTCTGACACTACCAGGTGCACTCTGACACTCCCAGGTACACTCTCACCTCCCAGGTACCTCTACAGTCCCAGGTGCTCCTGTGACACACCCTGGTGCTTCTCTGACCTCCCCAGGTACACCTCAGACACTCCTAGGTACACCTCAAACACTCCCAGGTACCCGTCAGACACTCCCAGGTACGTCTGACACTCCAGGTACACCTCTGACTCTCCAGGTACACCTGACACTCCCAGGTACACCCCTGACACTCAGGTGCACCTCTGCACTCCAGGTACCTCAGACACTCCCAGTTACACCTCCACACTCCCAGGTACACCTCTCACACTCCCAGGTACTCCTGTGACACTCCCAGATCTCCTCTGACACTCCAGGTACACCTCAGACACTCCAGGTACACCTCTGACACTCCCAGGTACACCTCTGACACTCAGGTACACCCCTGCCTCCCAGGTACACCCTGACACTAGGGGTACACCTCTTACCTCCCAGGTACACCTCAGACACTCCCAGGTACACCTCTGACCTCCCAGGTACACTATGACTCCCAGGTACACCGCCAGCACTCCCAGGCTACACGCTGACTGCCAGGTACACCTCAGACACTGCCAGGTACACCTCAGCCTCCCAGGTACATCGACACTCCCACGTACACCTCTGACACTCCCAGGTACACCTCCGACACTCCCAGGTACACCTCTTGCTCCCAGGTACACCCTGACACTCCCAGGTACACCTCTACAGTCACCCCAACACTCCCTGGTACACCTCCTGACATTCCGAGTTACACCTCCGACACCAGTTACACCCCTGACTCCCAGGTACCTCTGACACTCCCAGGTACACCTGTGATACTCCCAGGTACACCTCTGACACTCCGAGGTACACTCCGATCTCCCAGGTACACCTCCGATATCCAGGTAAACCTCTGACCTCCCAGGTACACCTCTGACCTCCCTGGTTACTCCTCTGACCTCCCAGGTACACCTCTGACACTCCCAGGTGCACCTCTCACTCCCAGGTACACCTCAGGCCTCCCAGGTACACATCGAAAGCCTCCCAGGTACACCTCTGACCTCCCAGGTACATTCTCAACCCCTCCCAAGTACACCGCTGACACTCCCAGGTACACCTCTGACACTCCCAGGTACTCCACTGAAATTCCCAGGTACATGTCCGACCTCCTAGGTACACCTCTCTGACACTCTCAGGTACATCTCCCAGCACTCCAGGTACAACTCTGACACTCCCAGGTACACCTCTTACACTTCCTGGTTCACCCTGACACTCCCAGGTACCTCTGACACTCTGGTACCTCCGACACTCCCAGGTACACCTCCTGACTCCCAGGTACACCTCTGGCACTCCAGGTACCCCTCTGACACTCTCAGGGATATCCGACCTCAGGTACACCTCTGACACTCCCAGGTACCTCTGACCTCCCAGGTACACCTCTGACACTCCCAGGTACACCTCTGATGCTCGTAGCCTCTGACACTCCCAGGTACACCTCTGACACTCCCAGGTACACCAGACACTCCCAGATACACCTCTGACCTCCCAGGTACTCCTCTGACACTGCCAGGTACACTGACACTCCAGGTACACCCTGACACTCAGGTACACCTCTGATACTCCCAGGTACACCTCAGACACTCCCAGGTACTACCTCTCACACTCCCAGGTACCTCAGACACTCCCAGGTACCAC
>NW_024736677.1:0-15644 GCF_018991925.1 Homarus americanus
TATAACAAAGTCCCATGATCCAGGAAAACAAAGCCCCATGATCGAGTATAACAAAGTCCCCTGTTCCAGTATAACAAAGTCCCCTGATCGAGCATAACAAAGACCCCTGGTCGAGTATAAAAAAGTCACCTGATCGAGTATAACAAAGTTCCCTGGTTGAGTATAACAAAGCCCCCTCATCGAGTATGACAAAGTCCCCTGATCGAGTATAACAAATTCACCTGATCGAGTATAACAAAGTCCCCTCATCAAGTATAACAAAGTTCTCTTATCGAGCATAACAAAGGCCCCTGGTCGAGTATAACAAAGCCCCTCTGATCAAATATTAAAAATTCCCCAAATCAAGTATAACAAAGTTCCCTGGTCGTCTGTAACAAAGTCCTTTGATTGAGTATAACAAAGTCACCTGGTTGACAATAAAAAAGGCCCCTGGTCTAGTATAAAAAAGTCCCCTAATCGAATGTAACAAAAGCCACTAGTCGAGCATAACAAAGCACCCTGGTCGAGTATAACAAAGCCCCCTAATCGAGTATAACAAAGTCCCTTGATCCAGTATATCAAACCTCACTGGTCGAGCATAATAAAGGCCCTGATCGAGTATAACAAGGTCTCATGACTGAGTATAACAAATTCCCCTGGTTCGAGTATAACAAAAGCCCCTGATATAGTATAACAAAGGCCCCTGATCGAGTATAACAAAGTCCCCTGATGGAGCATAACAAAGGCCCCTGGTCGAGTGTAACAAAGCCCACTCATCGAGAATATCAAAGTCCCCTGATCAAGTATAACAAAGGCCCCCAATCGAGTCTAACAAAGTCCCCTGATCGAGTATAGCAAAGGCCCTTGATCGAGTATAACAAATGCCCCTCATCGAGTAAAACAAAGTCCCCTAATCGAATATAACAAAGTCCCCTGATCGAGTATAACAAACGCCACTGGTCGAGCATAACAAAGGATGCTGGTCGAGCATAACAAAGTCCCCTAATCGAGTATAACAAAGTCCCCTGGTCGAGTATAACAAATTCCCCTGATCGAGTATAACAAAGTCCCCTGGTTGAGCATAACAAAGGCCCTTGATCGAGTATAACAAAGTCCCCTGGTCTAGTATAACAAATTCCCCTCATCGAGTATAACAAAGTCCCCTTTGTCGAGTATAACAAATTCCCCTGATCAAGTATAACAAAGTCCCCTGATCGATTATGACAAAGGCCCTTGATCGAGTATAACAAAGGCCCCTGATCGAGTATAACAAAGCCCTCTGATCGAGTATAACAAAGTCCCCTGGTCGTGTATAACAAAGTCCCCTGATCGAATATAACAAAGGCACCTGATCGAGTATAACAAAGTCCCCTTATCGACCATAACAAAGGCCCCTAGTCGAGTATAACAAAGCCCCCCTGATCGAATATTACAAAGTCTCCTGATCAAGTATAACAAAGTCCCATGATCGAGTATAACAAAGTCCCCTGGTCGAGTATAACAAAGGCCCCTGATGGAGTATAACAAAGACCCTGATGGAGTATAACAAAGTCCGCTGGTTGATATAAACAAAGCCCCCTGATCGAGTATAACAAAGTCCCTTGATCGAGTATAACAAAAGCCCCTAATCGATTATAACAAAGGCCCCCGGTTGAGTATAACAAAGCATCCTCATCGAGTATAGCAAAGTCCTCTAATCGAGAATAACACATCCCCTGATCGAGTAAAACATATCCCCTGATCGTGTATAACAAAGTTCCCTGGTCGAGTATAGTAATGTCCCCTGATCGAGTAATACAAAGCCCCCTAATCGAGTATAACAAAGTCCCCTGCTCAAGTTTAACAAAGTCCCCTAATCGAGTATAACAAAGACCTCTGATCGAGTATAACAAAGGCCCTTGATCGAGTATAACAAAGTCCCCTGGTCTAGTATAACAAATTCCCCTGATCGAGTATAACAAAGTCCCTGGTCGAGTATAACAAATTCCCCGATCGAGTATAACAAAGTCCCCTGGTTGAGTATAACAAAGGCCCTTGATCGAGTATAACAAAGTCCCCTGGTCTAGTATAACAAATTCCCCTGATCGAGTATAACAAAGTCCCCTGGTCGAGTATAACAAATTCCCGTGATCAAGTATAACAAAGTCCCCTGATCGATTATGACAAAGGCCCTTGATCGAGTATAACAAAGGCCCCTGATCGAGTATAACAAAGTCCTCTTATCGAGTATAAGCAAAGCCCCCTGGTCGTGTATAACAAAGTCCTTTGGTCGAGTATAACAAATTCCCCTGATCTAGTATAACAAAGTCCTGTGATCGAGCATAACAAAGGACCCTGGACGAGTATAACAAAGCCCCCTGATCGAGTATAACAAAGTCCCCTTATCTAGTATTAAATCCCCTGATCGAGTATAGCAAAGGCCCTTGATCGAAAATAACAAATGCCCCTCATCGAGTATAACAAAGTCCCCTGATCGCGTATAACAAAGTCCCCTGGTCGAGTATAACAAAGTTCCCTAATCGAGTATAACAAAGTCCTTCTCATCGAGTATAACATAGTCCCCTGATCGAGTATAACAAAGGCCCTTGATCGAGTATAATAAAGGCCCCTGATCGAGTATAACAAAAACCCTGATCGAATATACAAAAAGTCTCCTGATCGAGTAAAACAAAATCCCCTGGTCGAGTATAACAAAGTCCCATGGTCGAGTATAACAATGTCCCCTGATCGAGTATAACAAAGTCCTCAGATCGAGTATAACAAAGTCCCATGGTCGAGTATAACAAAGTCACCTGATCGAGTATAACAAAGCCTCCTGATCGAGTATAACAAAGTCCCTTGATCGAGTATAACACATCCCCTGATCGAGTATAACCTATCCCCTGATCGTGTATAACAAAGTTCCCTGGTCAAGTATAGTTATGTCCCCTGATCGAGTATAACAAAGCCCCCTGATCGAGTATAACAAAGTCCCCTGGTCGAGTAAAACAAAGTCCTCTGATGGAGTAATGTTATACTCGATCAGGGCACTATTATACTCAATCGAAAAGATTATGACAGGGAACTTTTGATATACGATCAGAAAACTTCGATCGATCACAGGCTGTTATACTCGAGATAGAACTGTTATACGACCAGAACTGTTATACTCGATCAGGAACGATCAGGAGACTATTGCTCTGCTCCGGGCAGGGGAACTGTATTATACTCGACCAGGACTTTGTTATAAAGCCAGGGGACTTTTGCTTCGATGATGGGAAGGTATACTGGATGGACTTTTCGATCAGGGGGACTTTGTTATACTCGATCAAAGTGGTTTGTTATATACTCGACCGAAATCTTTATTATTAACTGGATCCGCGCTTGACTTCGATATACTCGATCGAAGCCTTTTGACCTTCGATCAGGGGACTTATTCTGGGGCTTTGAACTCTTCGATCAGGGGACTTTGATCACCGACCAGGAAGCCATGCAGTCATCCCTAATCGAGTATAACAAGCTCCCTGATCGAGTATAATAAAGTCCTGTTATCTAGTATAACCGAGTCCCTAGTCGAGTATAACAAAGTCCTGGTTGCGTATAACAAAGTCCTGCTCGCGTATAACAAAGTCCCTGGTCAGGTATAACAAAAGTCCCTGGTCGGCGAGTATAGCCAAGGCCCCTGATCTCGCGTATAACAAAGTCCCCTGGTCTAGTATAACAAAGTCCTGGTCGAGTATAACCAAGGCTGATCGAGAATAACAAAAGTCCCTTATCGAGGCATAACAAAGGCCCTAGTCGAGCATAACAAAGACCCCAGGTCGAGTATAACAAAAGCCACCTGATCGAGTATAACAAAGTTCCCTGGTTGGAGTATAACAAAGCCCCTGATCGAGTATAACAAAGTCCTGATCGTGTATAACAAAGTCCCTAATCGAGTATAACAAAGGCCCCAGTTGAGTATAAAGCCTCCTAATCAGGTATAACAAGTCCCTGATCGAGTATAACATCCCTGATCGAGTATAACATTACTCCATCAGGGGACTTTTATTTACTCGACCAGAACTCGATCGAAGACTATATACTCTTGACCGGGAACTTTGTTTATACGATCGGAGATATATTACTCTCGATCGAAGATATGTTACTCGAACAAGGACTGTTATACTCGAAATAAGACTTTGTTATACTTGATTAGGACTTTGTTATTCTCGACCGAGACGTCGATCGATTAGAACGTCGATCTCGACCAGGAAGTTGTTAACTCGATATACTCGATCAAGGGATGTGATCCTATATTCGATCAGGGGTTTTCGATCAGGGACTATTATTCTCGATCAAGGGCTGTAATACTCGAAGGACTGTTATACTCGATAGAAAGTTTTGTTATCGATTGAGACTTTGTTATCTCCAGAAGACTTTCGATCAGGGGACTTTGTTATACTGATCGAGACATTACTATACTCGATTCGGTATTACTCGATCGAAGACTTTCTCGATCAGGAACCAGGGCCCTTTGTTATGATCAATCAGATTTGCTTACGATTAAAGGGGCCTTTGTTATTTTGTTATACTCGGACCAGGAATATACTCGATAAGGACTTTGTTGGCTTTATTTATACTCGATGAACTGTTACTCTCAATCAAGGACATTACTATACTCGACCGGGAACTTATTATACTCAAACAAAACCATTAATATCTCGACCGGTTTATACTCTTGATCAGGACTTTCTTATACTCGATGAGGGAAAACTCTTTATGACCAGAAGTGATTTATTTATGTTCATTTCCAGTAACGCTGATATACTCGATATATTCGATTAAGTTTTCATATAATAGACCAGGGGCCTTTCTATGGTCAGCCAGGGGACCTTGTTATACTTACTCGATGAGGCTGTTTCGATCAGATTGATCAGGGGACTTGTAATATTCGATCAGGGCGATAGGACTTTGTTATCGATGAACTGTTGCCGATCAGGTGACATTATACTCAGCCCAGGAACTGTTATACTGCGATCAGGGGATATAATATCTCGATCAGAGATATCGATATACTCGATCAGGGGACTGTTATACTCAGTCAGGAAACTTTAATATGCTCAACCGGGGCCTTTGTTATGCTCGATCAGAAATTGATTTCGAAGACTTTGATCAATCGAAGGACTTTATACTCGATCCAGGTGGACTTTTATACTCGATCAGGACTTTGTTTCTCGACGCCAGGAATTTCTCTCGCATCAAGGGGAAGCTGTTATACTCGATCGAAAGTTGTTCTACTACTCGACCAGGGAACTTTGTTATACGATCAAGAGATATATTTATACTCGATCAGGGATGTGTTATACTCGATCAAGGGACTTTGTTATCTCGAACAGAAGGCTGTTATACTCGATCAGGGAATTTTTATACTTTCGATCAGGAAATTTGTTATACTTTCGGTGAGATTTGTTTTACTCGATCAGGGGCTTTGTTATACTCGATCAAAAGGACTTTGTTGCTCTCGACCATGGAGACTTTGTTATACACGATTAAGGGGCTTTGTTATATTCCGGTCAGGGGTTTTGTTATACTCGATGAGGGGCATTTGTTATACTCGATCAAGGGCCTTTGCTATACTCGATTAGTGGACTTTGTTAGACTCGATTAGGGGCCTTTGTTGATTCTCGATTAGGGGACTTTGTTATGCTCGATCAGGGCCTTTGTTATACTCTATCAGGGCTTTTTGTTATACTCGAACCTGGGAATTTGTTATACTCGATCTTGAGACTTTTGTTATACTCGATCAGGGCCTTTATTATACTCGACCAGGAGGGTTGATATACTCGATCAGGGGACTTTGTTATCGACCTGGGGCTTTGTTATGCTCGATTAGGGACTTTTTATGCTCGATCAGGGCCTTTGACACTTACTCTATCCAGGGGCTTTGTTATTCTCGAACCAAGAATTTGTTATACTCGATCTTGAGACTTTGTCGCCTTTCGATCAGGGCCTTTATTATACTCGACCAGGGGGTTTGATATACTCGATCAGGGGACTTTGTTATACTCAGTAAGGGCTTTATTATAGTCGATCGAGGACTTTGTTATACTCGATCAGGGGACTTTGTTATACTCGATCAGGGGTCTTTGTTATACTCGATCAGGGGGCTTTGTTTCCTCGATCAGGGGACTTTGTTATACTCCATCATGGTCTTTGTTACTCCATCTGGGACCTTTATTTATACTCGACAGGGGGACTTTTATGCTCAGCCAGGGAACTTTATTTATACACGATGGGGATATGTTATAACGATCGAAGGATATTCTCGATGAGGGGTCTTTGTTGTACTCGATGAGGACTTTGTTATATACTCGATCAGGGCTTTGTTTTTCCTCGATCAGGGGACTTTATTGCTCTCCATCTGGTCTTTGTTATACTCAAACAGGGGACTTTGTTTTTACTCGATCAGGCGACTTTGTTATATGCCGATTTAATCCAAGATCAGGGATATGTTATACTCGATCAGGGATGTGTTATACTCGATGAGGGTCTTTGTTGTACTCGATCAGGGACTTTGTTATACTCGATCAGGGGCTTGTTTTCCTCGATCAGGGACTTTGTTATACTCCATCAGGTCTTTGTTATACTCAAACAGGGACTTTTGTTTTACTCGATCAGGCGACTTTGTTATACTTGATCAGGGACTTTGTATTATTCGGTCACGGGGGCTTTGTTATGCTCGACCAGGGCCTTTGTTATGCTCGATAAGGGACTTTGTATTATTGGATCACGGGGGCTTTGTTATGCTCGAGCAGGGCCTTTGTTATGCTCGATAAGGACTTGTTATACTCCATCAGGAGGCTTTGTTATACTCGATGAGGGTCTTTGTTTTACTCGATGATGGGCCTTTTTAGACTCAATCATGGGCCTTGTTATACTCAACCAGGGACTTTGTTATACTCGATCAGGGGAATTTGTTATACGCGACCAGGACTTTGCTATACTCGATCAGAATTTGTTATACTCGACCATGGGACTCTGTTATACGCAATCAGGGACTTTGTTATACTCGACAAGGGGACTTTGATTTACTCAATGAGGGATTTTTTATAGTCGATCAGGGACTTTGTTATACTCGATTAGGTGCCTTTATTAACAAATCACCCTGGCCGAGTATAAAAGAGCCCCCTCATCGAGTATAAGAAAGTCTCAAGATCGAGTATAACAAATTCCCCTGGTTCGAGTATAACAAAAGCCCCTGATAGAGTATAACAAAGGCCCCGAGCATAACAAAGTCCCCTAATCGAGCATAACAAAGCCCCAGGTCGAGTATAACAAAGTCCCCTGATCGTGTATATCAAACCCCCCTGGTCGAGTATAATAAAGGCCCTGATCGAGTATAACAAAGTCTCAGATCGAGTATAACAACAGCCCCTGTTATAGTATAACAAAGGCCCCTGATCGAGCATAACAAAGTCCCCTAATCGAGAATAACAAAGGCCCCTAATCGAGTCTAACAAAGTCCACTAATCGAGTATAGCAAAGGCCCTTGATCGAGTATAACAAATGCCCCTCATCGAGTATAACAAAGCCCCCTAATCGAATATAACAAAGCCCCCTAATCGTGTATAACAAAGTCCCATGGTCGAGTATAACAAAGTCCCTTGATCGAGTATAACAAATTTCCCTGATCGAGTATAAAAAATTCCCCTGATCGAGTATAACAAAGTCTCATGGTCGAGTATAACAAAGTCACCTGATCGAGTATAACAAAGCCTTCTGATCGAGTATAACAAAGTCCCTTGATCGAGTATAACACATCCCCTGATCGAGTATAACAAAGTTCCCTGGTCGAGTATAGTAATGTCCCCTGATCGAGTATAACAAAGCCCCCTGATGCGAGTATAACAAAGTCCCCTGGTCGAGTAAAACAAAGTCCCATGATCGAGTATAACAAAGTCCTCTGATCGAGTATAACAAAACCATCTGATCGAGTATAACAAAGTCCCCTGGATTGAGTATAACAAAGCCCCCTGATCGAGTATAACAAAGTCCCCTCATCGAGTATAACAAATTCCCCTGATCGAGTACAACAAAGGCCCCCGGTTGAGTATAACAAAGCCTCCTGACTGAGTATAACAAAATCCCCTGATCGAATATAACACATCCCCTGATCGAGTATATCATATCCCCTGATCGTGTATAACAAAGTTCCCGTGTTGAGTATAGTAATGTCCCCTGATCGAGTATAACAAAGGCCCCTCATCGAGTATAACAAAGTCCCTTATCGAGCATAACAAAGGCCCCTGGTCGAGTATAACATAGCCCCCCTGATCGAATATTACAAAGTCCCCTGATCAAGTATAACAAAGTCCCTGATCGAGTATAACAAAGTCCCCTGGACGAGGAAAACAAAGCCCCCTCATCGAGTATAACAAAGTCCCCTCATCGAGTATAACAAAGCCCCCTGATCGAGTATAACAAAGGCCACTGGTCGAACATAACAAATCACCCTGGCCGAGTATAAAAGAGCCACCTCATCGAGTATAAGAAAGTCTCCTGATCAAGTATATCAAACCCCCATGGTCGAGTATAATAATGGCCCTGTTCGAGTATAACAAAGGCCCCTGATCGAGTATAACAAAGGCCCCCGGTTGAGTATAACAAAGCCTCTTGATCGAGTAAAACAAATTCCCCGGATCGAGTATAACAATCCCCTGATCGAGTATAACAAAGGCCCTTGATCGAGTATAATAAAGGCACCTAATCGAGTAAACAAAGTCCCCTGATAGACTATAAAAAAGTCCCCTCATTGAGTAAATCAAAGTCCCCTTGTCGAGTTTAAAAAAGTCCCCTGATTGCGTATAACAAATTCCCATGGTCGAGTATAACAAATTCCCCTGATCGAGTATAGCAAAGTCCCCTGGTCGACTATAACAAATTCCCCTGATCGAGTATAACAAAGTCCCCTGGTTGAGTATAACAAAGGCCCATGATTGAGTCTAAAAAAGGCCCCTCATCGAGTAAAACAAAGACCCCTCATCGAGTATAACAAAGCCTCCTGATGGAGTATAACAAAGTCCCCTTATCGAGCATAACAAAGGCCCCTGGTCGAGCATAACAAAGCCCCCGTGATCGAATAATACAAAGTCCCCTTATCGAGCATAACAAAGGCCCCTGGTCGAGCATAACAAAGCCCCCGTGATCGAATAATACAAAGTCCCCTGATCAAGTATAACAAAGTCGCCTGATCGAGTAAAACAAAGTCCCCTGTTTGAGTATAACAAAGACCCTGATGGAGTATAACAAAGTCCCCTGATCGAGGAAAACAAAGCCCCCTGATCGAGTATAACAAAGTCCCCTCATCGAGTACAACAAAGACCCCTCATCGAGTATAACACATCCCCTGATCGAGTATAACATATCCCCTGATCGTGTATAACAAAGTTCCCTGGTTGAGCATAACAAAGTCCCCTGGTCGAGTATAACAAAGGTCCCAGATGGAGTGTAACAAAGACCATGATGGAGTATAACAAAGTCCCCTGATCGAGGAAAACAAAGCCCCCTGATCGAGTATAACAAAGACCCCTGATCGAGTATAACAAAGTCCCCTGATCGAGTATAACAAAGTCCCCTGATCGACTATAATAAAGCCCCCTTACCGAGTATAACAAAGTCCCCTGATCGAGTATATCAAACCCCCCTGGTCGAGTATAATAAAGGCCCTGATCGAGTATGACAAAGTCTCAAGATCGAGTATAACAAATTCCCCTGGTTCGAGAATAACAAAAGCCCCTGATAGAGTATGTCAAAGGCCCCTGATCGAGCATAAAAAAGTCCCCTAATCGAGCATAACAAAGCCCCAGGTCGAGTATAACAAAGTCCCCTGATCGAGTATATCAAACCCTCCTGGTCGAGTATAATAAAGGCCCTGATCGAGTATAACAAAGTCTCAAGATCGAGTATAACAAATTCCCCAGGTTCGAGTATAACAAAAGCCCCTGATAGAGTATAACAAAGGCCCCTGATCGAGCATAACAAAGTCCCCTAATCGAGAATAACAAAGGCCCCTAATCGAGTCTAACAAAGTCCACTAATCGAGTATAGCAAAGGCCCTTGATCGAGTATAACAAATGCCCCTCATCGAGTATAACAAACCCCCTAATCGAATATAACAAAGCCCCCTAATCGTGTATAACAAAGTCCCATGGTCGAGTATAACAAAGTCCCTTGATCGAGTATAACAAAGCCCCCTGATCGAGTAAAACAAATTCCCCCGATCGAGTATAACAAATTTCCCTGATCGAGTATAAAAAATTCCCCTGATCGAGTATAACAAAGCCTTCTGTTCGAGTATAACAAAGTCCCTTGATCGAGTATAACACATCCCCTGATCGAGTATAACATATCTTCTGATCGTGTATAACAAAGTTCCCTGGTCGAGTATAGTAATGTCCCCTGATCGAGTATAACAAAGCCCCTTGATGCGAGTATAACCAAGTCCCCTGGTCGAGTAAAACAAAGTCCCATGATCGAGTATAACAAAGTCCTCTGATCGAGTATAACAAAACCACCTGATCGAGTATAACAAAGTCCCCTGGATTGAGTATAACAAAGCCCCCTGATCGAGTATAACAAAGTCCCCTCATCGAGTATAACAAATTCCCCTGATCGAGTATAACAAAGGCCCCCGGTTGAGTATATTAAAGCCTCCTGACTGAGTATAACAAAGTCCCCTGATCGAGTATAACACATCCCCTGATCGAGTATATCATATCCCCTGATCGTGTATAACAAAGTTCCCGGGTTGAGTATAGTAATGTCACCTGATCGAGTATAACAAAGGCCCCTCATCGAGTATAACAAAGTCCCTTATCGAGCATAACAAAGGCCCCTGGTCGAGTATAACAAAGCCCCCCTGATCGAATATTACAAAGTCCCCTGATCAAGTACAACAAAGTCCCTGATCGAGTATAACAAAGTCCCCTGGTCGAGGAAAACAAAGCCCCCTCATCGAGTATAACAAGGTCCCCTGGCTGACCATAAGAAAGGCCCCTGGTCTATTATATGAAAGTCCCCTAATCGAATATAACAAAGCCCCCTGATCGAGTATAACAAAGGCCACTGGTCGAACATAACAAATCACCCTGGTCGAGTATAAAAGAGCCCCCTCATCGAGTATAAGAAAGTCTCCTGATCAAGTATATGAAACCCCCCTGGTCGAGTATAATAATGGCCCTGTTCGAGTATAACAAAGTTCCCGGGTCGAGTATAGTAATGTCCCCTGATTGAGTATAACAAAGGCCCCTCATCGAGTATAACAAAGTCCCCTTATCGAGTATACCAAATTCCCCTGGTTCGAGTATAACAAAAATGTAACAAAGGCCCCTAATCGGGTATAACAAAGTACTCTGATTGATCATAACAAAGGCCCCTGGTCGAGTTTCCTGATCGAAAAGTCCCCTTCCTAATGAGTATAACAGTCTTAATCGAGTATAACAGTTTTGATCGAGAGGGACAGTTTCTGGATCGAGAGTATATCAAAACCCTGATCGAATATAAAATCGAGTATAACATTACTTCCCTGATCGAGTATGATAAAGTCCCTTATCGAGTTTAACAATCTCCTGGTCTGAGTATAACAAAATATAACAAAAGGCCCAGCCCTGACGCCCTAATCGATCCCTGGTCGTCTTGATCATAACAGTTCTATCGAGTATAACAAAGTTCTTGTTCGAGTATAACATATTTCTGATCGAGTATAATATATCCTCGATCGTGTATAACAGTTCCCTGGTCAAGAGGTCTCGATCGATAACAAAGTTTTCGATCGAAAGTATACCAAAGTCTTCGGTCGAAAATAAAGTCCCCTGATGGAGTAATGTTATACCTGGATCAGGGATGTGCTATACTCGATCAGGGACCTTTGGTTATACCTGATTAGGAGGCTTTATACCCAACTGGGGGCCTTGTTATACTCTCGATTAGGGACTCTTGGTTATACACGATCAGGGACTTTTGTTATACCTCGATCAGGGGCTTTTGTTATACTCAACCAGGGAACTTTGTTATACTGATCAGGTGGTTTTGTTATACTCGACCTGGGGTCTTTGTTATGCTCTGGACTAGGGGTCTTTGTTATGCTCGATAAGGGGACTTTTGTTATTCTCGATCAGGGCCTTGGTTATACTCGACCAGGGACTTTGTTATACTAGACCAGGGGACTTTTGTTATCCGCGATCAGGGGCCTTGGTTATACTCGACTAGGGACTTTGTTATACTCGACCAGGGACTTTTGTTATACGCGAGCAGGACTTGGTCATACGCAACCAGGGACTTTGTTTATACTCGACTAGGGACTTTTGTTATACTAGATAACAGGACTCTTATTATACTCGATCAGGAGTTTGTTATACTCGATCAGGATGATCGTATGACATAGCTTCCCGGTCGAGGATGTCCTCGATCAAGTATAACAAAGTCCCCTGATCGAAAAACAAAAGCCCCCAGAGTCGAGAATAACAATTCCCTGGATCGAGTATAATAGCGTCTCTTGATCGAGTATATCAGTCAGTGATATCGAGCATTGGTCAGCATTTCTTGAAATGAGTATATAACAAAACCACTTGATCGAGTATATCAAAGTCTTGGTTGAGTATAACAAAGCCCCCTGATAACAATTCCTGCATAACAATTCCACTCTCATCGAGTCTTGTCGCGTATAACACAGTCTTCGTTCGGAGTATAATTCAGCGCCCCTGATCGATATCAATAGTGTCCCCTGATCGAATATGGGTCAAAGTTCTTCCGATCGAGTATATAGTTTCTGGTCGTGTATAATAAAAGTTTTATATTGAGTATAACAAAGTCTATTTCGAGTATAACAGTTCCTGTGATCGAGTATATCACATTCTTTCGATCGAGTATAACATAGCCTGATCGTGTATACGTTCCCGTCATATAGATAATCTTGATCGGTTCCTTCTGATCGAGTATAACATTACTCCATCAGGACTTCGGTTTTACTCGACCAGGGACTCCCCTGCTATACCTCGATCAGGGGCTTTGCTTATACTCGATCAGGGACATAACTATACTTGACCAGGAACTTTGTTATACACGATCAGGGATATAAGCATACTCTGATCAGGGCCTTTTTATTATACTCGAGCATAGGATATGTTATACTCGATCAAGGGACTTTGTAATACTCGATCAGGAGGCTTTGTTATACTCGATCAGGTGACTTTGTTATACTCGACCATGGGACTTTGTTATACTCGATCTGAGGACTTTGTTATACTCGATCAGGGGACATTGTTATACTCGACCAGGGGACTTTGTTATACTCGACCAGGGGATTTTGTTTTACTCGATCAGGAGACTTTTTTATAATCGATCAGGGTTTTTGTTATACTCGATCAGGGGCCTTTATTATACTCGATCAAGGGCCTTTGTTATACTCGATCAGGGGACTATGTTATACTCGATAAGAAGGACTTTGTTATACTCGATTAGGGGTCTTTGTTATACTCGACCAGGGGACTTTGTTATACGCGATCAGGGGACTTTGTTATACTCGATGAGGGGCATTTGTTATTTTCGATCAAGGGCTTTTGCTATACTCGATCAGGGTATTTAATACTAGATGAGGGGACTTTGTTATACTCGATCAGGGGGGCTTTGTTATACTCGACCAGGGTCCTTTGTTATGCTCGATCACAGGACTTTGTTATACTAGATCAGGGGAATTTGTTATACTCGACCAAAGGACTTTGTTATACACGATTAGGGGGTTTTGTTATACTCGATAAGAGGACTTTGTTATACTCGACAGGGGCCTTTGTTATACTCGATCAAGGGCCTTTGTCATAATCGATCAGGGGAGTTTGTTATACTTGATCAGGGGAATTTGTTATACTCGACCAGGGGACTTTGTTATACTCGATTAGGGGAATTTGTTATACTAGACCAGGGGACTTTGTTATACTCGATCAAGGGCCTTTGTTATACTCAAACAGGGGACTTTGTTATACTCGATCAGGGGAATTTGTTATACTCGACCAGGGGACTTTGTTATACTCGATCAGGGGAATTTGTTATACTAGACCAGGGGACTTTGTTATACTCGATCAAGGGCCTTTGTTATACTCGATCAGAGGACTTTGTTATACTCGATTAGGGGACTTTGTTAAACTTGAGCAGGGGACTTTGTTATACTCGATTAGGGGGCTTTGTATTACTCGATGAGGGGACGTTACTATACTCGACCAGGGAACTTTGTTATACACGATCAGGGGATATGTTTTACTCGATCAGGGGATGTGTTATTCTCGATTAGGGGACTTTGCTATACTCGATGAGGATGCTTTGTTATACTCAACCGGGGGCCTTTGTTATAATCGATTAGGGGCTTTTGTTATACTCGATCAAGGGACTTTGTTATACTCGATCAGGGGGGCTTTGTTTATATCAACCAGCGGACTTTGTTATACTCCATCAGGGTCTTTGTTACACTCCATCAGGGGCCTTTGTTATACTCGAGCAGGGGACTTTGTTATACTCGATCATGGGACTTTGTTATACTTGATCAGGAGACTTTGTAATATTCGATCAGGGGGGCTTTGTTATACTCGACTAGGGGCCTTTGTTATGGTCGATAAGGGGACTTTGTTATACTCGATCAGGGCCTTTGTTATATTCGATTAGGGACTTTGTTATACGACCAGGGACTTTTGTTATACTCGATCAGAGGACTTTGTTATACACGATCAGGGCCTTTGTTATACTCGATCAAGGGCCTTTGTCATAATCGATCAGGGGACTTTGTTATACTTGATCAGGGGAATTTGTTATACTCGACCAGGGGACTTTGTTATACTCGATGAGGGAATTTGTTATACTAGACCAGGGGACTTTGTTATACTCGATCAAGGGCCTTTGTTATGCTCAACCAGGGACTTTGTTATACTAGATCAGGGACTTTGGTATACCGACCGGGGACTTGTTATACTCGATTAGGGACTCTCGTTATGCCTGACCAGCGTCCTTTTTATGCTCGACTAGTGGTGGCGTTTGTTATACTCGATCAGGGACCTTGTTATATCTGGATTAGGGGACTTTGTTATACTCGATGAGGGGCATTTGTTATACTCGACTTACAGCCTTTGCTATACTCGATCAGGGGACTTTTGTTAGACCCGGGATTAGGTGCCTTGTTATACTTGGATCAGGACTTGATATTCTCGATGAGTGGGGCTTTGTTACACCTTTAATTGTGGGCCTTGTTATGTCTCCATCAGGGGACTTTTGTTATACACGATCAGGGCCTTTGTTATACCATATCAGGGCCTTTATTATGCTCGACCAGTGAGGTTTGATGTACTCGATCAAGGGACTTTGTTATACTCTGATTAGGGGCTTTTGTTATACTCATGACCAGGGTGCTTTTGTTATGCCTGGGACCAGTGGCTTTTGTATATCTGATTAGGGACTTTTGTTATACTAGACCAGGGCCTTTTTTATTGTCAACCAGGGACTTGTTATACTCAATCAAAGGACTTTGTTACACCTCGACCAGGGAACTTTGCTTATACTTGATTTGAGGAATTTGTAATATTCGATCAGGGCGCTTTGTTATACTCGACCGAAAGCCCTTGTTATTATGCTCGATACAAGAAACTTTGTTATACTTGATGAGGACC